>NW_024061180.1:67500-181680 GCF_016432855.1 Salvelinus namaycush | reverse complement strand
ACTGTGACGTGGAGAAGGAGAAGCTCCTTCTTTCCTTCAAGGCAGTGGCAGGAGGAGACACTGAGGGACCGCCTAAACCCAAGTTTGACTTTGAGGTTGGGAAGGTAAGAAAATGGCAGCACGTCCTTTCATATTGTTAACACATATAATCATTTCTGAATTTGTAAAAAAAAAAAAAAAAGATGGTCTCTCTTTTATAGTTGCATGTTCTATACAGTTGTTAAACGTGTTAGGTTAATCTCCGTTGTTGGCTTGGAGTCTAAACTGATCTTTGCATTCTGTTTTTTTGTCTTTTTTATTGTTTTAGAAAGTGGAGGTTAAGGTGGTGAGTAAAGTCCTTACCGGTCTGGAGGTGTCCATTCTGCCAGAGGAGACCACCGCCTTGCTACCCATGATGCACCTCTCCGACCACGTGTCCAACTGCCTACTGCTGTGGGAGGGGCTGCAAGAGGGTGACATCATCTCCAACATTGTCTGCCTCAGCAAGAACAAACAGAATATTGTATCCTTTTCAACTTCAGATCGCTCACTTACCTTCACACATTGATTTCAGACACATAGCCCAAAACATAACAGAACGCTCATCAGTGTGGCTGAATGTTGTGTTCGTCTCACCATTGCGGTTGGCTGCCGTGGTTGTGTTTAGAATGTAGTGGCGATACCAAGGAAACGACTACCTCTTACTAAAGGACATCCTAACCACTTTTTACTGTACTACGACTACACAGTACCTTTCCCTTAACTCTGCCTGTCTCAAGACCCTGACTAAAAAGCCCACTGTGAAGTCATTCCTGGAGGAGGGGGGTGTGGTGGCTAAGGAGTTCTCTGACATCACAGTTGGGGTGCAGCTGATTGGCTGGGTCAAGAACATCATGCCCTACGGAGTGTTTGTGGAGTTCCCCTATGGCCTGGTTGGCCTGGCCCCTAAAGCGGTGAGTTAGTAGGGAAGGAGTTACTAGTGGGAGTTAGCCACAGTCAATTGGAGTTAGTGGGAATAAATTGGAATGTACTAAGAGTTAGTAGGGGTCAATGGTGTTAGTAGGGGTCAATGGGAGTTAGTAGGGGTCAATGGGTGTTAGCTAAGAATATATTATGCAGTTTGTTGAAAAGGTATAATCACCCTGTCAAAGATCCATAAGGATCTGAAGCTCAACCATATGGTGGACCAAAGAAACCCAATCGGAGCAGAATATTTTTCAGGATTCGTCTCTTTGTAGAATTTTTGCAGCTCCTTCAAATCATCAATAACATTGTCTAAAAGCCATTAGTATAGAATAATTTATATTGACGTACTCTTTCTCCTCTAGGCCATAAGTGACAAGTTCGTCAGCGACACGGCGGCTCACTTCCAGCTGGGCCATACGGTGGTTGCCAGGGTGACCAACTTGGACGAGGAGAAGCACAGGTTCCTGGTCAGTCTCAAGGTGTCAGAGGTCACCTCCCCTGAGAGAGACGGCCAGGCCAGGCTGATCCGAGGCCTGCAGGAGAGGAAGGCCGTGATGGAGATGATGGCCAACAGAGGTGTGTTGAGTTGTAACGTTGTTGTCAACTGTTCTAGGAACTATTAGTTTTCTTATGTTTACTAAGTTCCCTTTTCCTAGTAGGTTCAAAAATGCTATTCCAATAAATGTAAATTGATCCAAATTATTATGCTAAGAGTTAGCTTTAACTCTCTCTTTTCTCTTGTTCCTCCTCTCTCCTCCCTCTGTCTCTGACAGGTGACTCTGACCTACTCCAGCAGCTGTCTGCGGTGACCATAGGCCAGAAGATGAAGATGAGCGTAGACGAGGTGAGGGAGGATGGGAGTGTCACCTTCAAGTCAGACGAACTCAGCGCAGCCACCGTACTGGCCACCAAGGACCATGCGCCGGGTGAGTATTCACTATATGTCCAATCAGATTTGGGCTCAATCCCCTTTCAATTCAGGAAGTTCATTGAAATTACAATTGTAACTCCTGCATTGACTGAATTTACATGGAATTGACCCTGTACCCAGTGGAACTTCTACCAGACATAATATGGGGAATCTTTTGACTGTTACACCTTAGTCATCGCGATGAACCCAATAATAGAGCTTTGTTTATCCTTCTACCAGACACAACATGAGGAATCTTTTGAGTGTGACACATGGGGAATGTTTTGACTGTTACATCATAGTTATAATGTAAACTAAATGTGTGTAATGTTTCAGGTAAGTTGGCGACGGGACAGAAGTGCATGCCGGTAATCCTCCACGTTGACCTCGTGACCTCTCAAGTCTACGTGTCCCTCTTGACGAAACTGACCGGCAAGAGGCAAGAGGTGGGTACAAGGTTGCATCGCAAGTGACACCCTAGTTCCTATATAGTGTGTTTGGAACACTGCCTTGTGACTACGTTGAAGCTTCTTTATGAGTGGTTGGGTGGCTGAAAAGTTCAATAGTGGTTAATTTGGTAAAACATCTTTTGAAAACATTCAACGCAATAGATCTGTATTATCCTCAAGTTGAAACTCCCTGCACCATTATGGACTAAACAAATCTTTTTCCACTTTGAAAAGCTTCAAATCTTGATAGTTCATAACCTGTGTCCTTATAGGTGGAGGCAGGGTCCACACACACTGCCACTGTGCATCACGTCGACGCGCGACTTATTGCCGTCATCTCATTGGGCGACACGGCCCAACTGACTGTCATCCAAACCACCAATCACCCCAACGAAACTTTCCGTGCTTCGACTTCTGAGAAACTGACCGCCGGTAAAACCCTGACGGTCACCGTCACCAATCCAGCTGCGAGGAACTAAGGGCTCCCCCTAGTGTCCTGGGAACTCGCCCGACCGAACGCAAGAGATTAATCTCCGACTCCAAGGGGTCGAAGGGCACGTATCGCTACGGCGACGTGGTCAAGGGGAAGGTGAAGAAAGTGAAGCCTACGTGTGTGCTGGTGACGCTAGAGGACGGGAGCACGGGGTGCGTGCACGTGTCCGAGATACAGGAAGTGGTGTGCGTGGGAACATTCCCCACGTCCCTCCTCAAGATAGGAAGTGAGGTCACAGCCCGGGTCATCGGAGGACGGGAGGGCAACAGTCACAGGTAAGGATAACAATATATTAACAGATTTAAGTAGCCACATTTTTGTTATATAGTTCGATCATTTGAAGGATATTTCTGAATTACAGGTATTCTGTTTGAAATATCTGCGTTATTTTTAGAGTTGCAAATATATATTGTCTTTCTTTTTTTTAGGTTCTTGCCGTTCTCCCATCGCAACTTCACTTACTTCCATGCCTGAACTCACACTTCTTCCCAGGTAAATGTTCTGAACATTTAGAAGAACGTATTCTGTTATTATAGTGCCTTTTTGCTTTCTTGTTAGGATCATCTTTCCCCCCTCTGGTCACAGGAACCTGAAAGAAGACGCAGATGTTAAGCCTGTCAAGACCAAAGAGAAGCTGAAGCGTTATCAGGTCGGAGACGACGTCATTTGCTTTGTGTCAAAGGTGAGTTTGAACAAACGGAAATTGAAGTTAAGTGACTTGTTATACAGGAATGTGTGAAACATGTTTAGTAGTACTAGTTGTGTTAAATGTGTATTTCTTCTCAGTACTTTCCAAAGAGGAAGTGTCTAGAAGTGACTACTGGTCCGTCAGTAACTGGAACTGTTGAACAACTGGCCATGACCTCTGACCCTGAAGTATGATTTTATATACACTTAACTCAATGTTTTTCTCATTCCTTCTATGGGGATTTCCCTCAAACCTCAAGACATTTTGTAAAACTGTCAAATGAAGATGGTGTCATCCCTCAGATGTCCCTCATACCGTATGGATCTGTGTTCACCCTAATAGGTTCACTGAAATCATTTTTCATTTTTAATTATTCAGGATGCCAAACACCCAGAGAAGCTGTTCAAGCTGGGCCAGGCGGTCAGTGTCTAAGGTGGTGACAGTCAGCTCCTCCAAGCCCTCAGCCTCTCATTGTCTCTCAATGGTAGAGCACAAAATAAATACAAGAAGCACAAGCCCTCTTCTACCATCAATACTGTAAATATAAGACCCTTCCAACCACCAATATTACATAGATATATACATAGAGCCCTCTAAACATCAGTACATTGAAAATAGGCCTTCTAACCAACCAATCCAGAATATCAGCGCATAACCAACTTTGAACCGTCAATACAGACATGTCAACTCGCCATATACAGCTCTCTCGCTATGTTGTGGTTGCATTACTCACTCGTAGCGTTGGTTGTCAATCACTGTCAGGTGTACACAAGTTGGAGAAGGGCCATTGTAATCATGGGGTTGGTGGCAGAAGCTAGGATCCCAACCTGGGTCTGCTGGTGAAGCTGCCATTCAGCGCCATGGGAACGGTTGCCATGGAGGACCTGGCCGACAAATATAAGCGAAAACCTCTGGAGCGGTACAGCAAGGGCCAGCTGGTCAAGGTCAGTGGCTCACTTTAAAACCTGTTAAAGGCTAACTGGACCAGTCTAAAGTTAGTCAAGTTAAAATGGTTTTGGAGTGTTAACTTTCTAAAGCTGGTCTTTTATTTATGTAATTCAAGTTATTTCAAGGTTATACTAAGTAATGTGTTAATGTTTTTGTGCTCTCTCTCTAGGTGCTGCATTGTAGGAGAGGCGAATGGCAAATGGCAGTTGTCCCTCCGCTCTTCGAGGTATGATTCCCTCTGACTTGGTTTTTCATGGACAAAATGAATTAAAGAGTTCAAGTGTGTTAGGAAATGACTCTCAAAGTGATAACGACACCCTATTCAACCCTATAAACGTCTCTCTCTTCATTCTTCTCCTCTATTCCACTGGTCCATTCTAACTATCATCATATATCTATGTTAGGCGCTTTGAGCAGTGGAAAAGGGCATTTTCTAAATGAATTATCTTTCAGGACGGACCCAGAGAAGGCCTCGGTAGTCAAGGACCCCGAGATTGTGTCTCTAGAAGACCTGTCAGAGGGGCAGATCGTCAGAGGCTATATGAGGACTGTCAATGCACATGGAGTCTTTGTTAGGTAACTCAGTCCATTATCCCTTTATAGAAACCAACCCTTTTATTTAAAAAGTGACATACCTTTACAATGTCCTGGAAAGATATGAAACTGTGACAAAAAAATACATGTAAGGTATTCATTACTTCTGTATTATGCTTAGACAATATAGCTCAGATTCACAGTCCCTTTAGTATACATGTACAATGGTCTGGGAAGATATGAAATCATCATGCCGCTTTTTCCTGAAGATCGATTAAGATTATGAAAACACAATGTAGAAAAGCTGTTGCTATGGTAATATAGCTAATTGAAAATGCTTTTTGTTTTTGACAGTTGTCTAGATCCGTAAAGGGCAGAGCCCCAGTTCCAGAAGGCCAACTAAGTACTTTGTGGCTAGCCACGAAAGACTATGCCAAGAAAGTACCACAGGCCACACTGCTCACCACCAAGATCCTCAGGTAAGACCCCCCTACAATAATTTGGTACAACCCCACCACCACTGCTAGGGGAATAGGTCGGCCCTTCCTGACCATCTCATTCTAGAATAGGGGTGTTCCATAAAACAAGGAAGTTGTTAGTCATATTTTGGGGTAATAACCTAGATGTATTTGTTTTATTGAACATGTCTGTGACCCACAGGGTTATTATGGAGCAAACAAGAGCACCAATGTGTAGGAGTTTTTAGGTTTCTACATTTGGTTTTTAACACGAATGTGTTGTTCCTCTCAGCATCGACAAGAAAACGGTCTGGTGGATCTGTCTCTGCTCCAAGAGGACACTGGGAAACCAGACGTGCTCCCAGAATCCCTGGGGCTGCACCTGCGCCTGACAGGAGAGGCCAAGGAGAAGCGTGACGCCACCAAGAAGAGGAAACGCACAGAGTCGGAGAGCAAACAGGTGTCTATTTGTCCCTCTTTTCTTAATACAAGGTCATCTAACGTAGCAGGCGTCAAAAAGAAACGCCTGAGCAGGGTCACCACATCCAGTTTTCAGAGGTAGAGGAAGCTACGTTGGAGATGCTGTATCCCTGAAAACCAGATGGTTCTGGTTTCTAGTGACCCCCACTGAGGGTGAAATACAAGCTAGTCCTTTTAGTCCTTTTTAGTTTGAATAAACAAAGTGATAGGACACCTGCAACAAGATAACTGAGATGTGTGAGTGCTTTTAATAAAAAAATATATACATGTAATACAATTTAGATAATAAGGCTATTTTAAAAGGAAACCTGTCCTCTTCCATGATGTCACTGATACTAATACTACTACACAGAATAGAGGAAGCACTGATCACTGTATAACTTGGATTGCCCTAGCAGTTTGACTGGGGACTGGAATGTCTAATCCATATAATCACTTATCTTCTGTCTTAAACGCAGGGAACTGCAGAAAATGTTTCGAAGAAGACGAAGAAGACGAAGAAGGGGAAGAAGGGTAAAGGGGAGGACAGCGACAGCGGAGTGGAGGTGTACTTCAGAGAAGAAGAGGAGGAAAATAAGTTGGAGGTAGAGAAGCCCGTCCCAGTGCAGCCAGCCAGACTGCAGGTGACCGGAGGGTTCTCCTGGGATGTAGCGCTGAGCGGCCTGAAACCAGCATCCGCTGCCCTGGGGGGGAGGACAACGAGGTGAATACCAAGGTAAGGAGTAATGCTGGGGTTGTACTATGAGTGGCACCTACTAAAGGAAATCACTTAGTAAAGGAATGTTTGCGTTGCATTTGCTATGAGGGTTAGAATGGCTGTACAGCCTCAAATGTTCATGGAGGTGTACGTTTGACCTCTCGCTTGGATTATTTATAGTACTGGTATTGTATGACCTTTCTCTATCTCTCTCTCTAACTGCCACTCTCCTCTAAATCCTTTCTTTCTTTCCTTTTTTCTTTTCTTCTTTCCTTGCTTTCATCCCCCTCGTCCACCCAGCCCCAGAAGAAGTCTCACCATGAGCAGGAGGTGGAGAAGCGGGAGGCTGAGAAGGCCCTGACCAAGCTGGAGACGGAGCTGATGGACCCAGGCCTGCGACCCCAGACGGCGGCTAGCTTTGAGCGCCTGCTACTAGGCTCCCCTAACAGCTCTCTGCTCTGGCTGCAATTCATGGCCTTCCACCTGCAGGCCACACAGATAGAACAGGCTAGAGCGGTGGCTGAGAGGGCTCTGAAGACTATCTCCTTCAGGTTAGTGGTGGGGTGGGGACAGGTGTGTGTGTTCATAACGCGCTCCTTAGATCCACTTCTGGAGGGTTCTCCTGTGCCGGTGCTGTCGTCGCTCTCTGAGTGCTGCAGCTCCAGCCTGGAGGCCCTCAGCAGCTTTCTGGCTGTACAGTTGGAGGTGCTTGAGTCATTGGTGTGTGAGAGCAGTCTACCTGCCCCGCCCAGCCCCACTGTTGCTCTGGCAACCCTCAGTCCTACTGGGGGGGATTCTACCAGCGCAGCTAGGCTGGGGGGCGGACAACGCGAAGAAGAAAGCTGGTCCTGTGGGTGGGTTGGCGTGGGGGGATATGAATGTGTTGATTAGGGCTGGGCAGTGTACCGTATTTTATGATGTACCGGTATTGATGCACGGGACCGGTTTGTTTTTTAACTTGACCTTCTAAAACGGTATTTGAATGTTTGGTTTGTTAAATGTGATACCCTGTGTGTAATGTCCATTTTTATAGTTTACTTCGCTACTTGGGTCATCTCTCTGCTCTCTCTCTCGCTCCATGACCGTTTCCACGGACCGAGCCCCGCCCCCTGTCACTCAAGGAGCGCATTTGTTGTTTCTCGACCACGAGACACTTGTGCTCAGTCTCTACATGGTCGAATGCAACAATGTTGATGACAATGATGCTGTTTTCACTTTGCTTCTTAATATAAATCCACTAGCGTTCTATAATTACACTATTCGTTTTTGTTTCTTACATCTGCAAACAGCTAGTTTGTCTTTTCTTAGCAAGTTGGGCCTTAATCTTATTTGCCGCTAATGCTAATCCCTAGTTAGCTGGCTAGCTAGCTAATACATGTCCTGAGTCAGAGCAAACGTAATCAGCTATACAGCCTGATAATACGTGTATCTTCAGTATCAACAGTATCTTCTAAATCAGAGAGGAATACGCTAAGCATGAATATGTTAGCTAAATTAAGTAGTTTAAAGAAAACATTCAATGTAGCCAAAGATTATAGGGTCCCCAAGGAGACACTTGTCAACACTTTGGTTCCTACCCTGTCACAATAACTCCTCCCTGGCATTTTCATTCATTGTCATGTCAAACAACACTATTCAAAGTGCCCACTATTATATTCTAACTATAGAATTAGAATAATCATTGTATTTCCATGATTCCAACAGTCCACCCAAGTGTTTTGCTCTGAATTGCAAGTCAAATCGCAGTTGCAACATTTGGTTCAAAATAAGGCCTAGATTGTTTGCCCGTATCGTGCAGCCCTACGTGGCAGTATGGAAATGATCTCAAATTAGTGCAGGAAATACAGAAATGTAGAAAAATATAGACAAATATTTTGGTTGAATTGAACAGTATTAAACAATCAGAATGTAGAAAGACCCATTTGAAATCACTTAGGATGTATGTGTTGCCACCCTAAGGTAGCGCACTACTCATAAAGCACATTTAGAACTTTTATTATTCAAATACATAAAATAACATCATACCGCCTTTAAAAAAAGTACACAAAATTAAAAGCCCTAGTGTTGATTGTGTAATGTCTGTATCCTGTCTGTCATCAAATAATTCTTACAAAAATGTATCACCAAAAAAAGAGTGAAGGAAGGAAAGGGTGTATAACGTATGCATTCTATAACACGTGTGTGTTCTCCCTCAGAGAAGAGCAGGAGAAGCTGAATGTGTGGGTGGCTCTGTTGAACCTTGAGAACCTGTATGGGACAGAGGAGAGTCTTCAGAAGGTGTTTGAGCGAGCCGTGCAGTATTGTGAACCCATGCCCGTCTACCAGCAGCTGGCTGACATCTACGCCAAGTGTCAGAAGACTAAGGTAGCTTACTGCCAGGGCTCACAAACATTCATTAAAATGGCTAACATTCCTCACTGAAAAAAGTGATATACTTCACGTATTTACTCGTGTCGTATTAGAGCACATTAGATGTTGTATTTGGAGTTTTTTTTCTGAGCTTGTATGTTTTCTTCTGTTGAATGGTCCTGCTAGCTCACTGTTTTTACTGGTACGGTTTGGAGTAGGTTCTCATCAATTGTGCGTATCTGTGTGTGTAGGAGGCGGAAGGTCTGTACAAGACCATGGTGAAGCGGTTCCGTCAGGAGAAGGCTGTGTGGCTGAGCTACGGGACCTTCCTGCTTCAGCAGGGTCAGAGTGACGCGGCCAGCGCCCTGCTACAGAGGGCCATCAAGAGCCTGCCTAACAAAGACAGTAAGGCCCCTGTTATCACCTTTAGGAATCATACACACCTTTGGGAGCCCCATACACACCTTTTGGGAGCCCCATACCTCAACACATTCCCTATTCGACCTCTAGCTCATATTGGACACTGGGTTGGATTGATATAAAGAAGATGGCAATAGCGCCATCTTGTGGAATTTTGGCTGTATTGCTTACGCCAATCTTTCCTGTCCTGATTCTACTCAGTCCGTTTATCTTTCAACAGATCTACTCACCAGGTCATTTGTCCAGGTTGACAGCTCTTAGTTAGTACGTTTTTGACTCTATGACAAAAAGGTACTAACACCTTACGTACAGTATCTCCATGTTAACCTTCCACCTTCTCCGTCGTCCTCCTCTTCAGATGTGGATCTGATAGCGAAGTTTGCCCAGCTGGAGTTCCGCTACGGAGACGTAGAGCGAGGAAAGACCATGTTGGACAGGATCCTGACCAGCTACCCCAAACGCACCGACCTGTGGTCCGTCTTCATAGACCTCATGGTCAAACACGGCTCCCAGAAGGAAGTCCGGTGAGTGAGCCCGACGGCACCTCACTGGTTTTGTTTTGTTTACGAAATGACGTTGGAATAGCCTGATCCCAGGTTTGTTTGGTGTGACAATGACCATAGGAGTTGGCAATAAAGCACCAACACATCTGGGACCAGGCTAACCCGGTAATATTTCATTTATGAAAACATGTAATATTTGAATATTAAATATGATCAACTTTAGTCTAGGAAATATTTTTTGCACGTTTATTCAAACTAAAAAAACAGAAATAGCTTATTTACATAATTATTCAGACCCTTTGCTATGACACTCGAAATTGAGCTCAGGTGCATCCTGTTTCCATTGATCATCCTTGATATGTTTATACAACTTGATTGGAGTCCACCTGTGGTAAATTCAATTGATTGGACATGATTTGGAAAGGCTCACACCTGTCTATATAAGGTCCCACAGTTGCCAGTGTATGTCAGAGCAAAAACCAAGCCATGAGGTCAAAGGAATTGTCCGTGGAACTCCGAGACAGGATTGTGTCGAGGCACAGATCTGGAGAAGGGTACCAAAACATTTATGCAGCCTTGAAGGTAAAAGGCACATGATGGCCCGCTTGGAGTTTGCCAAAAGGCACCTAAGTGATTCTCAGACCATGAGAAACAAGATTCTCTGGTCTGATGAAACCAAGACTGAACTCTTTGGCCTGAATGCCAAGCGGGATGTCTGCAGGAAACCTGGTGCCATCCCTACGGTGAAGCACGGTGGTGTCAGCATCATGCTGTGGGGATGTTTTTCAGCGGCAGGGACTGGGACACTAGTCAGGATCGAGGGAAAGATGAACGGAGCAAAGTACAGAGAGATCCTTGATGAAAACCTGCTCCAGAGCGCTCAGGACCTCAGACTGGGGCAAAGGTTCACCTTCCAACAGGACAACGACCCTAAGCACACAGCCAAGACAACACAGGATTGGCTTCGGGACAAGTCTCTGAATGTCCTTGAGTGGCCCAGCCAGAGCCCGGACTTGTGCCCGATCGAACATCTCTGGAGAGACCTGAAAATAGCTTTGCAGTGACGCTCCCCATCCAACCTGACAGAGCTTGAGAGGATCTTCAGAGAAGAATGGGAGAAACTCCCCAAATAAAGGTGTGCCAAGCTTGTAGTGTCATACTCAAGAAGACTCGAGGCTGTAATCGCTGCCAAAGGTGCTTCAACAAAGTACTGAGTAAAGAGTCTGAATACTTATGTGATATTTCATTTTTTATTTTATAAATTTGCAAACATTGTCATTATGGTGTATTGTGTGTAGATTGAGGTATTTTTATTTCATTTTAGAATGCGGCTGTAACGTAATAAAATGTGGAAAAAGTCAAGGGGTCTGAATAATTTCTGAATGCACTGTCATTGGTAGCAAGGTGTTTCCTGTCATGTGACCTGGTCTAACATCCTGTTTCCTGTGTTCAGGGCTGTGTTTGACCGTGTGATCCACCTGAGTGTGGCGGTGAAGAGGATCAAGTTCTTCTTCAAGCGTTACCTGGAGTATGAGAAGAAGAACGGCACGCCAGAGAGCATCCAGGCTGTCAAGGAGAAGGCTCTGGAGTACGTGGAGTCTAAAGGGACAGAGGCCGCCAGATAGAGAGACACACACACACGTCATATTTTGGGGATTTTCCAACAGCTGTTGTGCAACTGTGGGAAAAGAAGCAAATTGGCAAGGAGCTCAAGGGGAAGCCTGACCTGAGTGTCATAACAGCCTCGACACACACACACACACACACAGATGTAGCCACACAGATACATACCCTGCTGTTGGATATTCAGAGAAGACATTTGTTAATTGCTTGAGAGCTTTCAAATGGTGACATGTCACACATGATATGGACTTGGAAATGTGGGAGGTCATTCTACCTGGTCGTTTTAACCCATTTTGCATAAATAGCATAATTTAAACCTAATGGACTTTTTTGTGTATGTATGTATGGATGAAAAAGCACGCTGACCTGACTGAATAGAATGACTATCATTTTGTAATCAAATAAATGAACAGTAAATAACCTGAACATGTCTGATATACCATCTACTACTCATTTACAGAAGATGCACCACAAAGAGGATACATATTTTATTTAAAAGCAACAAACGATACAAAATTACAAGATGGGGGGGTCACAACGTTACGTACATACATACAGGCAAGACTAGCTGTCTATCAGTCTTCGAGGTTATGGACCTGGTTTGTGTCCGAAATGGCACCCTATTCCCTATATAGTACACTACTTTTGACCAGGACCTGCATAGGGTTCTGTGTAAGGAATAGGGTGCCATTTCAGACACACTCCTGGATATATAGTTCTGTACATCAGAGAGCTGCTGTGATGTTGGTATTGGACTGGTTTTGTGATTCCAGCCTTTGGCCGCGTTCCAGACCAACTACTTTGCAGTCACTTGCCAGATCTCATTGGCTGCATTCCAGACCGACTACATTGCAGTCGCTTGCCGGATCTCCACGCCTGGATAAGTGTTTAACATGTCAGCTAACCGCATATGCTCAGTCGATGACGTGGCGCAGAACCATTTGTTGCTGTGTGCAGCATGACCAATGTAGTCGGCCTGGAACGTGACCAATGTTTTGACTCCCTCAGTATAGTGTTACCTAGGTTGGAGTTGGCAGTATTGGACATGTTCTGTGTGTGGCACATGGTATTGAATGGCATGTTTGTGCTGGCTTGTATTGTAACACCCCTGAGGTATGAGAGGTATCCATTTACATCAATCCTGATACTCGACCAATGACCTTCTCAGAATGCCTGACGTGTCGTTTTGTGATTGGCTGTTTCTGGCAGTGTTGTACCAGGCATCGTCCAATGACTGGGGGAGAACTCGGTATTCTAAAGTGGCTCCCGTTCCTATGTCACTTTCCTCTCATTCTCACCGGAGATACTATTAGTACACTGCTGACCTGCAAAATGAATATTCGGGTCAGGAGTGTCCGTGTAGCCTTCACTCATTCTCACTGATCTAAAGGGGAGGATAGACAGCAGCTTTATGAAGCTCCACTGCTAAGCTAGGAGGGCGCAATCCCAAACTGACCTGCTGCACCCGATCCCCTACCCTATCCTTCATTTCTTGCAGGAAGCCCCATTGGCATGCTAGTATGGCCAAATTCCAAACACCACATCCCTCAAGGTTAGAGTTATCATTTTGTTTTTAGGTTCCATTGCTAAACTAGTAGGGCCCGATCCTGAAACACTCTCTTGCGCCCTGCCCCTCGGTCATCGTTGACTTTCTTGACGATCTGAAAGGCCTGGACGGGTGTAATCAACATCCATATACAGTAGCCAAACCCCCAACCATATTGATTAATGCTCAGTCAAAGACTAACACCATGGAAGCCACTTTAAGAATACAATCGACTCTGTGTGATGTCCATAAAATGACCATCAATTCCGTGTAAATGTGTACAGGTGCGTATGGCGGTCGTGGTGGCCCCTGTGGGTCCTTCACACCTCCTCTGGGTCCTGGGGCCCCTCAGTTCCCTGTGTGGGGTCTGGGTGGAGCCTGAGGATGGGCTTATTACACATGGGGCACACGCTACGGATCTCCAGCCACTTCAGCAGGCACCTGGATGGGACACACAAAATAGACTGAGATTTCCTCAAAAGTGCATAACCTGGGGCCTCCCGGGTGGCGCAGTGGTCTAGGGCACTGCATCGCAGTGCTAGCTGCGCCACCAGAGTCTCTGGGTTCGCGCCCAGGCTCTGTCGCAGCCGGCCGCGACCGGGAGGTCCGTGGGCGACGCACAATTGGCCTAGCGTCGTCCGGGTTAGGGAGGGTTTGGCCGGTAGGGATATCCTTGTCTCATCGCGCTCCAGCGACTCCTGTGGCGGGCCGGGCGCAGTGCGCGCTAACCAAGGGTGCCAGGTGCACGGTGTTTCCTCCGACACATTGGTGCGGCTGGCTTCCGGGTTGGAGGCGCGCTGTGTTAAGAAGCAGTGCGGTTGGGTTGTGCTTCGGAGGACGCATGGCTTTCGACCTTCGTCTCTCCCGAGCCCGTACGGGAGTTGTAGCGATGAGACAAGATAGTAATTACTAGCGATTGGATACCACGAAAATTGGGGAGAAAAGGGGATAAAATGGTTTTTTTTTAAATATATTTTAAAAAAAAGTGCATAACCTGTTCAAATATTATAGAGATCCTTCATTTATTCTGTCTGTCCTTCATTCCTTTTTCTTTTCCTTTCTTCCGTGAGCTAATCATTGATCTGACAAGGATGTTAACTTCAAGGAAGGGAGGCTGGAACCAGAAGGATTTATGATGTAATCATGTTAGTTTCAGCTGCCTGTTGAGTGTCATTATGACCACAGATGTGTTGACGTTTTGTAAGCTCTTGTCTATAAGGAGAGCCTGATGGTTAACTCACTTCTTGTGAAATGCGTGTGAACACGGACACACGGCTAGCTCATCTCTGGTCCGAAACTCTTCCAAACATACTGCACACGTTTGCTTTAAGGGCAAGAAGAAAAATGTGTGTTAGTGTGTGTTCACATTTACAAGAACAATGATTGAGTCAACCCGCCCTTAGCTCGAAGTTAAATACATCATCTGAGTTCAAACACAACACCAGGTTAAATCAAAGGCATTGCATCGCCGCGGGGGTTTCCCAAGTAGCTAACAGAGCCACACAGAAATGGTTCAGAAAATGTTACATTTTTTTCCAAACAATCTGCATTGAAATAAAAATGTCACACAGAATAACACGACTTACTCCTAGAAGGCTCAGCTTCTTGCCTGCCCCTTTAAGAACCACCTATTGAGAACGAAAAATCAAAAAAGCAGTTTGTACATGTGTTAGAGTGAGCTATAAGCTACTTGATACACACACCGGTATTGGTACAAATCCAGGGATGACGTAATGAAGGTTAACTATAAAGAGTAGTGGGCGTTGTGTTTCAAAACACACTGACGACAACAGACATACTGTAGTAGTAGTTGAAACCTGGTCAAACCCCAGTGCTACATGTGCTGGTGTAGTGATAGGCCTACCTCATTGTAGCTGAACTGCTCCCTCGTCCCTTGCTGTTTCAACCTACAAAGAGACAAATACAAAATGGCCGTGTTTAAAGATGGAGTCCGGGAACTTAAGCACTTAAGTTGACAAATAAACATTGATTTGATTTACAAATTTGAAACATATTGTGTGAATTGGAATTCATAATGTTTCTTATTTGGGGGGGCGATAACGTACACGAAATGGATGACGTAGTACACAATTTGGCACAATTATACAAAACCTCTGTAGCATCACTTTAAAATGTCTCATCAACGCAAAGGGTGGCTACTTTGAAGAATCTCACATATCTCACAAGAATCTCACAATATATTTTGATTTGTTTAACACTTTTGGTTACTACATGATTCCATATGTGTTATTTCATAGTTTTGATGTCTTCACTATTATTCTACAATGTAGAAAATAGTCAAAATAAAGAAAAATCCTGGAATGAGTAGGTGTGTCCAAACTTTTGACTTGTACTGTATATAAATAATATCATAGGCCTATAATATGATAATACGTAATTAAATAAAGGCTCTTGAAGCATAATAAGCGAAGCCTCCATGTGGATAAGTCTACATGTTAATATCCTGATTGCAATGGCAACCAGCCAGCAACCATCTTTGTTTGAGTCCTTCCCCCTACGGTTTCCAATAGGTGGCACAGCCACAAAGTCAAAATTCACTATATTGTCAAAATTAACGAGCACAAAAATGAGCTTTTTGGTCTTAATTTAAGGTTAGGGTTAGGCATAAGGTTAGCAGTGTGGTTAATGTTAGGGTTAGGTTTAAATTCAGATGTTAAATTGTAGAAATAGGCAGGGTTTATCACTTTGTGGCTGTTCCAGCTAGTGATGACCCTACATACCTGAAGAGGTAGCAGCAGAAGATGAGGCTGAGCATGAAGACGAACAGGCCGATGCCCAGCACTATCACGTAGACATTGAGTGGCAGGTGGTAAGTGGTATCCATCTTGCTAAGTCCACAGTACTTCTCAAAGTGCTGGAGACCTAAACCACAGGCATCCTGAGAAGAAGAAGAATATTTGCACACAGCTTGTTGTCATGAAAAAGGTTGTCAAAACAATAGAGGGACTTGAACGAAAACATGTCACAGCTTACCTCACTTAGCATATAATGAAAGTGTTATAAATACTAATATGTTTTCCCCTCTCAAGACAGAGGATCCGGGGACATATTCCCACATGCAAATGGCTCACAGCTTCTTGTTTACACACCTTTTAAACAGGAGAGAGAGACACTAAAACACAGATTCTCTCGCTGATTCACTTCTCATGTAGGCGTTATAACTAGAGACATATTTATATATGGACTAATATATTTCAATCTAAACATAGGGCTCTTGTTATAACTGCATTGCTTAATGTATGGTATTCCTCCCTTAGACAATACATCTCCATTATATCCTCCATGTAGGACACAAGAGCCACCGACATGTGTTTTACTATCTAGGGCTGCATGATAGAAAGCCTAGTAAGCCTTGTATTGACAATTCAAACGACAAGGTCAATATTTGGTGGGGAGGGAGGGGGAAGTGAATGCCTGGTATTTGGCTCCCATCCCACCCATACTGCTCTGTATTGCTCTGCTCTGACTGGAGCCAAGGCACGTAATTGGCAGTGAACTAAACCAACATGGAGTACGGTGGCTCCACTTCCGTCGGTACGCCATCTGTTCCACAGACTCCCCTTCACAGACTAGGTGGCTGGCCTGTGGGTTGTGTGTGTGTGTCATGGGTGGGGGTTGGTTGGGAGCTTTAGCTAGCCTTTTCATGAACAGACACACAACACTCTAGGGACTGAGGCACCATTTGGCAAGACAATGGTAACCAGGAAGCACCACTTCCACCCATATGCCCCATGTGTTCTGTTCTTGTGAATTTGCCTCACCACGGACGAGATGCCCCCTTACCCCCCTCTCTTTGCCAGTCTGTTTTAACAGCCATGGCCGTGTCACTTAATTTGGAGTGATAGAAGGGGTACAGCTTGAGCACAGTGGGGGGTATGGGGTCATTAATTTGACATTGGGGTAAAGGGAGGGGGGAATGGGAGTAGGGGGGGTCGTAGAATTGAAACATGGTTACATAGACAGTTTATTGTAGAATGGACCATATGCAGAGACCGGCTAGGTATTGAATAGCTGAACAACCTCTAGTAATGCCGTTAGTTACAGTTACATGATGGTTGCTATGTAGCCTATATATAACTAACTAAACATGACCCTGGAAAATTGAATTAGTTTGAGTGCCGTTTCACCCTTTCGACAAAACCCAACTGAACCCACATTCAATTTCGTCATTTCTCAAGCATATCAATTACAGAAACCCTGTTAGCAGTCAGTAAAGAGTTCAAGGGAGAGGGGAGAGTTATAGTGGAACACACAGGCTGTGTAAGCTACGGACTGCATTACATTGACTTGGCAGAAGGTTGAGGAAAAACACTTACCGTTACACCATTGGAATGGTTGCATGAAATCTGACTCCCAGGACTGCAGCAGTAAATCCAGGCCCTGTCAGGAGAAGGCTGGACCTGTGTGAGGGCCAAACTACCAGGTTACCCCGACGCCCGGAAGCCCAAAATCAGTCTCTAAACTGGGGCTAAAAGAAGACAAAGGAGTCGCTGGGGTGGTTTGAGGTTGTGGTGGATCATCCAAAAGCAAAACCATGAAGATGATCAGAATTCCGAGAAGAAGATTGTTAAGATTCTAGCTGTGCGGTTTTGTCCACTCAGCAATCCATGCGCGACATTCCCAAATCTGGATTAGCTCCCGAGGGTTAGGATTGGGAGATGTGGGATTGGGAGTGCTGCAGTCCTCGTGTGTGCTCCTTCTCCTCTCTCAACATTGACGATGACGTCCTTGTGATGACTGTCAGAGAGAGACGAAGAAATCAGTTTAGTCACATGGCTCTTACCTCATGTCAATGTCCACTGTTGAAGTGGTGAAATCTGCTCTCAACACTGAGCAAAACAACACACATTTCCTTTCCTCCCAATCAAAACAACTTCCATTCAGGAGAAAAACAGCCCCATAAATTGCAATAAACAACAACTGTCCAGTTCATCACAGTGACAGAAAACCATTCCAAACGACAGTCCCTGCTCTTATTCCAGTGTGGGGGCTATTAGTCCCTGCTTTGTCCCCCTCCAAATCCTTCTGAACAGAGGGATTTTCACAAGCCTTATCCCATCTGTCTGCCCTCTCTTCTCCTCCTCTTCCTCTACTCCTTCAGTGCCCTGATCTACTAGGGGGGTAGAGCGTACTCTTCACAGCAGGAAAAACATGATTCCCCCAAAACACAAAGAACAGTCTTCTAGCTGGGATATTTTGCTAGTGTGTATGTGTGTGTGTCTGTGTGTATTTAGGAGGGGGAAGTTCCTACTCTCCCTCTAACCATCTGCTGCTTCGATTGAGAAAAATGTTGAGACAAAGACAGTCTCCCACCTCCAGCTGACCTGGTCATGGTGGCCGGGTTCCCTCTCCGTCTCAATCCATAATGGTGGTCTAGAAATCTGCCTCGATCCTCCTCTGCTGCTTTTGCTATTGCTGCTGCTGCTGCTGTTCCTATATTTCTGCCTCTGCCTCTCTCAATTCAATCTCCTCTCTCTCTCTCCTCTCTCTCTCTCTCTCTCTCTCTCTCTCTCTCATTGGTTTGTAAACAGAGCTCTGGCTGTTGGTCATGTGACCAGTCCTTTGCCTCGCAACTCTCGTTTCCCTCCTCCCCCTCCCTCTCCTTTGGACACTCCCCTTCTCCCTCCGTCCTCCAATCCCTGTCTCTCTCCCTCTCTCCCTGGGAGAGATGAAAACAGGCATAGGCAGGAGGGTAGGCAGAGGGGCTTAGACATAGACGAATGAGACGACTGGATACGGTGTGAGGGTTGTGAGTTTCTCTCTCTGTGTGTGTTGGAGTCTTGCAGGAAACACAGGGAGGGCCCGGCCAGTGACATGTGCACTGCTGCTGTCCAGACAACCAAACAACAACCCATTCTCATTAATTATGTGCTATATGTACGTTGCAACCCAGCAATGCAAAGCCAGGCAGGGTGAGGGGAAGGCCAGCAGCCATCCCTTTTAGTCAAAACAACAAAACTATCACTGGGCTACTAAACCAACATGGCTACCACAGCCAACGCATATAGGGGGATTGGGAAGCTAGCTCTGTCAGTCAAAGCCCTGATTATTTTCCAGTTTTGTTTCTCTTGATCTATAGTCTATATATAAACGTGTTGCTATCATGTTGGTAGAGAGACAGGAGCAGGGTTGGAGGGAGAGAGAGAGGGAAATACAGAGAAAGAGAGATCAAGAGAAAGCAGAAAGAAAGACAAATACTAGAGAGTGAAAGATGGCCAGAGACATCCATCCTTCCACCCCCACATGTCAGTCCTGCCAGGCCAGCAGGCCTCAGAGACAACAGCTGCAGGATTTGGGCTGTAGGGTAGGGAGCTAGGAAGGAGGATATATGCTTTCCTGGCGCCCTGGGCCATGTTCATTTGGCACCAAACGGAAGAAAACAGACTAAAACAGCCCTTATGGTGAAAAAACAGATGCATTTCACATGTGAGGTATTCCAAAAACACGTTTTCATGTTATCATGTGATCTTATGTGAAGTTAATGTGATAACATGTGACAACATGAAACTACACGTGAAAACGTGATAAAGTGCAGTGTTCCAAAAACACATTCATGTGTTTTTCTGTCATATTTTTTTTCTTCTAGAAAACCCTTTTTACATCAGCAGATGTCACAAAGTGATTATACAGAAACCCAGCTTAAAACCCCAAAGAGCAAGCAATGCAGATGTAGAAGCCCGGTGGCTAGGAAAAACTCACTAGAAAGGCAGGAACCTAGAGGGAAACCAGGCTCTGAGGGGTGACCAGTCCTCTTCTGGCTGTGCCAGATAGAGATTATAAGAGTACATGGCCATTATAGCCAGATTGTTCTTCAAGATGTTGTAAAAGTTTAATAGATGACCAGCATCGTCAAATAATATTCACAGTGGTTATAGAGGGTGCAACAGGTCAACATCTCAGGAGTAAATGTCAGTTGGCTTTTCATAGCTGAGCATTCAGAGGTCGAGATAGCAGGTGCAGTATAGAGAGAGAGAGGGTCAAAACAGCAGATCCGGGATAAGGTATCACGTCCGCTGAACAGGTCAGAGTTCCATAGCCTCAGGCAGAAAAGCAGAAACTGGATCAGCAACATGACCAGGTGGACTAGGGAGGGGACAGCCAGGAGTCCTCAGGCCAGGTAGTGCTGTGGCATGGTCTGGTCCTAGGGCTAAGGTCCTCCGGGAGGGGAGAGGAAGAGAGAGAGAGAGAGAGAGAGAGAGAGAGAGAGAGAGAGAGAGAGAGCGAGAGAGAGAGAGAGAGAGAGAGAGAGATGGGAGAATTCGAGGAAGCATACTTAAGATCACACAGGACACCAGATAAGACAGGAGATATACACCAGGTAGGACAGACTGACCCTAGCTCCCCCGCACATCGGGGGACACTGTGGCCCTGTCTGACGATACCCTGCTCTCCCATAGCATACCAGGGAGGGAGTGACTCCCTGAACCTATCTAGTGAGAAACTGTTGTTTTCTTACTAATGAAAATGACCAGTGTGTGGGAGGATACCCTGTTCCCAGATCTGCTCTATAGCTAAGCCGCTATGGTCATACCAGTTGGCTATACAGCCCAAACTGATCTGGGACGAGCTGCTATGAGGAGGAAGTGGAGGCTTCCATGGGATCCGGGGGATTCATTACAATCTCATCATCCTATAATTATGACATCATCATTATCCAGAGCACAGCTGTATTGTCTGTCGGTCCAAGATGAATCTCTGCTCCCAGAACCAAATCAGCTACTCTGTTCAACGCTTCCACGAGAGTGTAGTACAAAACAAGATGAAGATGTTCAGTCGATATGGACATTTTTTATTTATAAGGACGCCCTAGGCTCCATTAACAACCTGAAATCAAATTTCATTGGTCACATACACGTGTTTAGCAGATGTTATTGTGGGTGTAGCGAAATGCTTGTATCTGGTGTCCTGTGAATTAAAAATGAGCAGGGTGTTGACCATTCTTTTATACCTCAATGGTGTTGACTAGCAGCTTTGGGAGGTTAGATTTGGTATTTGTAGTTTTTCTACCCTCTAGTGGTATGCTATGGGAGAGCAGTGTTATGTCAAACCGTCAACAACTCACTGATATATGAGGATAAATGTAATCTATCGCCATGCATATGTAATTAAATAAATAAATGGCGTTTTAAGAAATGTTATTTTAAAAGCTTTATGACAGATAAAGTGAAGTAAACATTGATTGCCAAAAGGCTACCTGTTTGATTAAAAAGCACTTTACCTGAAAGCTTGGGGATAGGATGAAACGAGAGAGAGATGCAAATTCTGACCTTGTTTCTATCCCATCATGTAAATTGTTATGGCTGTGTGTGTGTGTGTGTGTGTGTGTCCAGTTTACATGCAATGACTGAGTGAGATGGAATATCAGGTCATGAGGACACTTGTCATGGTTGAGAGAAGGCTTGGAATTCTGATAAGTCTTAATTGAGTCACAACTGTAAATACCATATGAAATGACATACAGTATGCTGATGTTTTAGTATCTGGCTTACAGTTGACAGATGTTCTTCAATTTGTGAATTCTGTTTGACAGAATTGTGACACTCAATCAATAAAAGTTCATTTTGAGTGTGTCAAAGAACACTCCAGAACAACAATCTAACACTATCGGTCAGCATTAGAGTATGAAAGGAAGTTTAAATCATTGATTGTTTGCAAAATGCCAATAATACAAGCAGTACTACTCATGGTAGCTTTCAAGCCAGCATTCAGGGCATTCTGATCTTTGTTTGGTATTCTACAAAGGGTTTAGCAAAGAAACAACAATGCTTTTAAGGAAGACAAAAGTTGATTCCACAAGCATGAGGCGCACCCAACAGCATAATTCTGACTCGAAGGCTCATTGGTTTTGGAATTACAATATCTTTGTCGTGGAACCTCTCAGAGCCAAGTTGATCACACCAATGCTGCATGCATACAGTTGAAGTCGGAAGTTTACATACACTTAGGTTGGAGTCATTAAAACTCGTTTTTCAACCACTCCACAAATTTCTTGTTAACAAACTATAGTTTTGGCAAGTCGGTTAGGACATCTACTTTGTGCATGCCTTTAAACAGCTTGGAAAATTCCAGAAAATTATGTCATAGCTTTAGAAGCTTCTGATAGGCTAATTGTCATAATTTGAGTCAATTGGAGGTGTACCTGTAGATGTATTTCAAGGCCTACCTTCAAACTCAATGCCTCTTTGCTTGACATCATGAGAAAATCAAAAGAAATCAGCCAAGTCCACAAGTCTGGTTCATCCTTGGGAGTAATTTCCAAACACCTGAAGGTACCACGTTCATCTGTACAAGCAATAGTACGCAAGTATAAACACCATGGGACCACACAGCCGTCAAACCGCTCAGGAAGGAGACGCATTCTGTCTCCTAGAGATGAACGTACTTTGGTGCGAAAAGTGCAAATCAATCCCAGAACAACAGCAAAGGACCTTGTGAAGATGCTGGAGTAAACAGGTACAAAAGTATCTATATCCACAGTAAAACGAGTCCTATATCGACATAACCTGAAAGCCCGGTCTGCAAGGAAGAAGCCACTGCTCCAAAACCGCCATCAAAAAGCCAGACCACGGTTTGCAACTGCACATGGGGACAAAGATTGTACTTTTTGGAGAAATGTCCTCTGGTCTGATGAAACAAAAATGTAACTGTTTGGTCATAATGACCATCGTTATGTTTGGAGGAAAAAGGGGGAGGCTTGCAAGCCGAAGAACACCATCCCAACCGTGAAGCACTGGGGTGGCAGCATCAGGAAACAGCAGAGGGAGCACCCCCCTATCCACATCGATGGGACAGTAGTGGAGAGGGTAGTAAGTTTTAAGTTCCTCTGCGTACACATCACGGACAAACTGAATTGGTCCACCCACACAGTCAGTGTGGTGAAGAAGGCGCAGCAGCGCCTCTTCAACCTCAGGGGGCTGAAGAAATTCGGCTTGTCACCAAAAGCACTCACAAACTTTTACAGATGCACAATCGAGAGCATTCTGTCGGGCTGTATCACCGCCTGGTACGGCAACTGCTCCGCCCACAACCGTAAGGCTCTCCAGAGGGTAGTGAGGTCTGCACAACGCATCACCGGGGGCAAACTACCTACCCTCCAGGACACCTTACACCACCCGATGTCACAGGAAGGCCATAAAGATCATCAAGGACAACAACCACCCGAGCCACTGCCTGTTCACCCCGCTATCATCCAGAAGGCGAGGTCAGTACAGGTGCATCAAACCAGGGACCGAGAGACTGAAAAACAGCTTCTATCTCAAGGCCATCAGACTGTTAAACTGCCACCACTAACATTGAGTGGCTGCTGCCAACATACTGACTCAACTCCAGACACTTTAATAATGTAAAAATTGATGAAAAATGTATCACTAGCCACTTTAAACAATGCCACTTCATATAATGTTTACATACCCTACATTACGATACCATCTACTGCATCTTGTCTATGCCGTTTTGTACCATCACTCATTCATATATTTTTATGTACATATTCTTCATTTTTCATTCCTTTACACTTGTGTGTATAAGGTAGTTGTTGTGAAATTGTTAGGGTAGATTACTCGTTGGTTATTACTGCATTGTCGGAACTAGAAGCACAAGCATTTCGCTACACTCGCATTAACATCTGCTAACCATGTGTATGTGACAAATAACATTTGATTGATTTAATTTTCATCATGTTGTGGGGGTGCTTTGCTGCAGGAGGGACTGGTGCACTTCACAAAATAGATGGCATCATGAGGATGGGAAATTATGTGGATATATTGAAGCAACATCTCAAGACATCAGTCAGGAAGTTAAAACTTGGTCGCAAATGGGTCTCCCAAATGGACATTGATCTGAAGCATACTTCCAAAGTTGTGGCAAAATGGCTTAAGGACAACAAAGTCAAGGTATTGGAGTGGCCATCACAAAGCCCTGACCTCAATCCTATAGAAAATGTGTTGGCAGAACTGAAAAAGTGTGTGCGAGCAAGGAGGCAAAGTTAAACAATTTCAAGGCAATGCTACCAAATACTAATTGAGTGTATGTAAACTTCTGACCCACTGGGAATGTGATGAAATAAATAAAATCAGAAATAAATCATTCTCTCTACTATTATTCTGACATTTCACATTCTTAAAATAAAGTGGTGATCCTAACTGACCTAAGACAGGGAATTTTTACAAGGATTAAATGTCAGGAATTGTGAAAAACTTAGTTTAAATGTATTTGGCTAAGGTGTATGTAAACTTTTGACTTCTACTGTATTTCCTGGTAGGAAAACTAAATAAAATCTTACAAACTCATTTTTTGGGGGGGTTGATCTTAGAATTATGCTTTTTATGTAAGCTAGGATGAATAAAAAAGTCATGAATTTAGGCTACCACAGTAGCGTTAGGCTAAAGGAAACATTTCATCGAGATTCTACAAGGAGCCATTTGATGTTTGGTTTAATCGATAAAGAATTTTTCAAAAGTCTACACATAGCAATAATAACAACAAACAGACTGTACATCATCATGACATATCTGACACATTATGTACAAAAACTCAAGTAAGGTTCCCCCTTTGGGTACTCTAACAAAAAATACAGTTAACCATCCTGAAACCAAGGAACAACAAAAGTGCCAATGTGGGAGGGTTTGATGTTGGATGCCAGGAAACATTTCCAACTAAGCCCTCCATCAAAATATTCATTATTATAAATGATCACACCACACAAAGGACTTCAATTCTATCTATAAACCACAGTCTAAATCTTAAAGGACAATCAGTCTTGTCAGTCTAAATAGTCAATCAGTGCTTAATATCCATGCTACAGTGAATGGTGCTTTTTCCTCTTTTGAAATGTTCAAACTTTGCTGTAGTATGCCGCCCATTCCCTCTTGGGCAAATCGGGAGCGTGACCGTTAGCATATCCATTTGGCCCTCCACTGACTCCATGGACATCTCCATTTGGTATGAGCCCTTCATGGGATTCTCCATCCAGCTGTTCCTTCCTCAGTGCCAGAGGCGGCTTGCACGTGTGCCAATTCCACAGAACTTTATTCATATCGTCCTGGTCGCGGATCCCGAGAAGCTTGTCCTCGTCGCTCTTCTTCTTGTCATCATCATCGTCGTCGCTATCATCTTTGCTTGACCGGTGCTTGTGGAAGCTGCGCATGTCGCCGCTGATGCTCTCGAAGTACTGCTGGATGCAGACCTTGGCGAAGGTCTTGGCGTGCTCCTTGCACGTCTCGTCGAAGAGCTTGCGTTCGACGTCGACGTAGTGAGACCAGTATTTGGTCTTGAGGAAGGCAGCTTGGGTGAAGCAAGGTCGGATGGCTCGTATCATGAAGGCTGCTAAGGTCATCAGCAGCAGGAATACCCAGCCAAACGCCTACAGGGAAACACATGATAATACGTAAACAAAGACCTTGCTTTACCACTACAACAAACGTACTTTGAACCAATGGCCCGGTTCACACTTAGGTTGGACAACTGATGTACAATGGATTTAACACAACAGTTATTTTGAAAGAGATTGTCTGCACCTAAATGTGAACTAGGTGAATATGGAAACTACCAACGACAACTTACCTGGGATATACACTTGATATATCTCGATGCCGCTTCTCTCGATATCACCTCGGGCTGATTGAAGATATTCTTGCATGGAATCTTCGCTAACAATTTAACAATCTCCACTTCCGTCATTCCATCAATGAGGGTAGAATTCCCAAACTGATGAATGTCCAAGTTGACGCTGAACGCACACAGGAAGCTCTTCCCGTCCATAAGAGTCACAGATATCCACACCATGGGCGCGATCAAGGACCGCTGCGTGATCGAAACGAACATGTAACGAAGGATCGTCGGATCCTTCACCCTCTTCCCTGTCGGTCTTTTCCACTCCTCAGCTAACATCGAAACATTGTTATTCAACACGAACCCTAGTAGGAAGAACCATATAGGTGGGGTAACCAGTAGTCCAATCCCATAGGCGTAGTTGTACTCTGGGATACAAGGGCAGCTAAACTCGAAGGCTGAGTAGAGCTGGGCGCTAGCTAGGGCCATGATACCACAGATGCCGTTCATAAAGGACTCCTGGTTGGATTGGAGAAACTGGAACATCATACGGAACTTATCCATCTTGATTGGTCTGCTGGCGGTGCCTTTTTAAATGTACTGAGATCTGTAGAAAAAGATGGATCCAGTTGATGGAAATCAATTTGATAGTGGTGCCTCTGAAGTATTCAAATCTGTGGGAAAACACAGAGGCAGATGTTAGAATTCAACAACAACAAAAAATGTGACGGGGCCCAACATGTGAAAGGCACTCAGTCATTTGATGTTGGAGAAATCGTGTAGCCCCGTGTCTGTGTACATTTGCAACTCATAAAATGTAGACGAAGAAGTAAATGAAGATGTTGTTTACAAGCAGTACTGACTAAACAATTTAATCAATCTCCCACTGCTTTATAATGAAACATCAATGGTTTGAGTGTCTGAAGAGCTCACAAATCATTCAAGAAGGACTTATTTTTATTGACAGGTAAATCCATGTTCAGTTTCTTTCCAGCAAGCAATAAATTATTGAAAAAGACTGAAAAAGACTTAACAAAATAGACAGTGAGAAATTGATAATCTAAGTAACTGATAAAAAGGGCTACTTACGTCACAATAGGCCTTTCTCCTCTTCCAAGTATACAGGTGATGAAATAATCTCAAATGATGATAAGTCAACAAATGGACGATCACAAATATTTCTTCAACTTCTCTTGATACACTCCAGCTTTGCCAAACCTCTTGGTATACCAACTCTCCTCTTTCTAGTATGCAGTCTTTGATTAAATCAAGTTCAAGTTCATTGAGCTCAAATGATGATAAGGCTGAAAATGTATGGCAAATAGTTCTCCAGGTACTTTTGGAATATTGTTGATTCTGATGCTCACTCAACCCTTCAAGAACAGTCTATGGGGATGTAGAATGGTAGAAAGCAAAGGCAAGGTCACGTCATCTGTCATCAGCTAGGCCCCTCCCTGTGAAGGCACCTGCACTCCTTTCTCTGTTGTACTGATGTAACAGGTTTCCCATCTCCCCCTCGCCATTGTCCCAAGAGCAAACATGTTACAGGCCCTAGAAAACACTTGGGCTACGGCTACTGCTTTGCAGACGTGAGTCTGCCATAAGACACTAATGACTCATGACTTTCAAGAAGAGGTGAGAACCACCTCAAACTAGAGCAACTAATATTTATTGTATTTTTATTCTACTATATGTCGGTCTGTGAAATGCATTTTTTTGGTCTACCTTTATATGCCTATATTCATATAAAGAAGAGGTTTGATATGTCTATTTGCAGTTGTCTGGACAGGATGAGGTGGTTTTCTGTCTCTAACCAGAGTGACACAGCTGAAATTCCCACAGCTGAGATGCAAAAATAGTTTCAGCCCATTCAAATGATCTGGGTTATTCTCTCTGAAATATTTGTTCACAGATTAATGAATCACTGTTTCCACTTGGGAATCACAGTGATGTGACTGGCATCTCTGTATTTAACAATATTATTTATAGACCAAATCCATTACTTTATAATTAATTATACCAGTACACATACAGTATACTGCTGTCATCTTTTATATCCTTAGTCACATGTGACTTTTACCATATTACATAAGGTTTAGGCATCCTTTGGCCTGCCTTCCTGTGTTGAGTCTTACCTATACAATAGTAATGGGCTTTATGTGGCATCCAACTGCACCTAGGAGAATGAGGCACAGCCGGACAAACCAGTTAAAGCTAGCTAATACCAGTTCATACCACACAGGACCATATAAAAGCTTGTGTTTAGTCCCCTATTGTGGGACACAAGTCATTTTCCATACATTGTTAGCTTTTGTTTGAACAGCATTGTTAATGTGAGGGTATGATCAAAAACATGGAATATTCTATTATTCTACTCATGGCATCACATAATGATATATTACTATTATCTGGTGTTGTCCTGCTATCCAGTAGTGTAAAGTACTTAAGTAAAAATACTTGAAAATACTATTTATATTTTTGACAATTTTTACTTTACTACATTCCTAAAGAAAATAATGTACTTTTTACACCATACATTTTCCCTGACACCCAAAAGTACTCATTACATTTTGACAGGAAAACGGTCCAATTCGCACACTTATCAAGAGAACATCCCTGGTCATCCATACTGCCTTTGATCTGACTCTCTAAACACAAATGCTTCATTTGTAAATTATGTCTGAGCGTCCCCCTGGATATCCGCCAATAAAAAATTAAATAAAAATGGTGCTGTCTGGTTTGCTTAATATAATACATTTGAAATGGTTTATACTTTTACTTTTGATAAAGTACATTTACTTTTGATACTTGTGTATATTTAAAACCAAATACTTTAACTTTTACTCAAGTAGTATTTTACTGGGTGACTCCCTTTTACCTGAGTAATTTTCTATTAAAGTATCTTAACTTCTACTCAAGTATGACAATTGAGTACTTTTTCCACCACTACCAGTAGCTTTAGATGTACACTGCTCAAAAAAATAAAGGGAACACTAAAATAACACATCCTAGATCTGAATGAATGAAATATTCTTATTAAATACTTTTTTCTTTACATAGTTGAATGTGCTGACAACAAAATCACACAAAAATTATCAATGGAAATCAAATTTATCAACCCATGGAGGTCTGGATTTGGAGTCACACTCAAAATTAAAGTGGAAAACCACACTACAGGCTGATCCAACTTTGATGTAATGTCCTTAAAACAAGTCAAAATGAGGCTCAGTAGTGTGTGTGGCCTCCACGTGCCTGTATGACCTCCCTACAACGCCTGGGCATGCTCCTGATGAGGTGGCGGATGGTCTCCTGAGTGATCTCCTCCCAGACCTGGACTAAAGCATCCGCCAACTCCTGGACAGTCTGTGGTGCAACGTGGCGTTGGTGGATGGAGCAAGACATGATGTCGCAGATGTGCTCAATTGGATTCAGGTCTGGGGAACGGGCGGGCCAGTCCATAGCATCAATGCCTTCCTCTTGCAGGAACTGCTGACACACTCCAGCCACATGAGGTCTAGCATTGTCTTGCATTAGGAGGAACCCAGGGCCAACCGCACCAGCATATGGTCTCACAAGGGGTCTGAGGATCTCATTTCGGTACCTAATGGCAGTCAGGCTACCTCTGGCTAGCACATGGAGGGCTGTGCGGCACCCAAAGAAATGCCACCCCACACCATGACTGACCCACCGCCAAATCGGTCATGCTGGAGGATGTTGCAGGCAGCAGAACGTTCTCCACGGCGTCTCCAGACTCTGTCACGTCTGTGATGTGCTCAGTGTGAACCTGCTTTCATCTGTGAAGAGCACAGGGCGCCAGTGGCGAATTTGCCAATCTTGGTGTTCTCTGGCAAATGCCAAACGTCCTGCACGGTGTTGGGCTGTAAGCCCAGACACATGCACATTTGTGGCCTGCTGGAGGTCATTTTGCAGGGCTCTGGCAGTGCTCCACCTGCTCCTCCTTGCACAAAGGCGGAGGTAGCGGTCCTGCTGCTGGGTTGTTGCCCTCCTACGGCCTCCTCCACGTCTCCTGATGTACTGGCCTGTCTCCTGGTAGCGCCTCCATGCTCTGGACACTACGCTGACAGACACAGCAAACCTTTTTGCCACAGCTCGCATTGATGTGCCATCCTGGATGAGCTGCACTACCTGAGCTACTTGTGTGGGTTGTAGACTCCGTCTCATGCTACCACTAGAGTGAAAGCACCGCCAGCATTCAAAAGTGACCAAAACATCAGCCAGGAAGCATAGGAACTGAGAAGTAGTCTGTGGTCACCACCTGCAGAATCACTCCTTTATTGGGGGTGTCTTGCTAATTGCCTATAATTTCCACCTTTTGTCTATTCCATTTGCACAACAGCATGTGAAATGTATTGTCAATCAGTGTTGCTTCCTAAGTGGACAGTTTGATTTCACAGAAGTGTGATTGACTTGGAGTTACATTGTGCTGTTTAAGTGTTCCCTTTATTTTTTTGAGCAGTGTATATCAGTAGTAGAATCTTCCTACAGACGGCAAAGGAATTTACTCAAACGAAGTTCAGTTTACTCTGGATTTACTCTGATAGCCACAGAAGGATGTGGCAGACTTGAGAACTTTGGAAGAAAACTGTCTTCTCCCCGGCTTTTTAAATGATGGTTGATCAACGATTTCAGAGAAAATAAAATCAGAAACATGGAAGAAAGGAACATATTGAAGCATTTTCAGAAATTAAGCAAGAACGTGTGCTTTTGAATGAATAAAATCTAAAGTCCAAATCGATTTGAGTCATCCATTGACTAACTAAAGAGATAAACATGGTAACAATAACATTCTACTACCATTGTGTCTCACTCAGAATAGCTACTGTGACGATAAGGCAGGAAGAACATTCGGTTTTAGAATACTGTAGTGCAGGTGGTACAGCCACGTGTTCTACTGTGCACATTCTGTATACATGATAGCCACTCATTGGTTAGTGGGCGTGTCATGTTGACGTTAGCCAGTTGTCTGGTTTCCCCACAGCTAGAAGGTTTGCTCGCATGCTCATCGCACGGACATCGATCTGTGCCCGAACAAGAGCGCCTAGACATATACTGGTGATAACACATGCAAAGAACAAATCTACTGAATGCCAGTATCGTCATGCGAATTCCCATCATCATACCTGTATCATCTGCAGTGCCTGACTTGGGCAGGAGCTCACTGGAGCTGAGTACCGGCACCTCACATTTTCTACTGCTTGAGCTCCTGTTCCTATCGTATCCTACTTGAGATACGTCTATAGTTGTCTCTGCTTCCTCATGTACATGAAGCTCAAGGTCAAAAGTACATATAAAGGAAAAGGTCTGTGAGGCAGTAGAGAATTAAGTTTAGCCGAACCTACACCACTCCAGGTTTAAACAAACGCACGGGGAGCTACGCCTAACACACATGCAGGTTCTTAAAGTTTGGGTTGAGTGGATAAATAAAGTCAACAGGTTGTATTATTTTCTCCTTCACCATTAGTCAAAACCTCAGACTATCTTTTAAGCCTGGTCAAAGAGTACACAGGATAACACAGTGAAATATACAAACAAAAACTGGTTTTGGTGCAGGGTCAAGGGAATCACTACCTAAACTTTAATTCAATTTCAAATCATGATACTTTAAATATATTGTCTAAAAACTGAGTCAGTCAGACACTAAAAGGCCACAAGGCAATTTCCCCTTACCTGCACCTTTCCCCCTTGTGGCCATACCTTAAAAAAAAGAGACCCTATTTAAAGAAACAGTCAACCACTGAAATTAAATCAAATTGTATTTGTCTCATGCGCCGAATACAACAGGTGTAGACCTTACAGTGAAATGCATACTTACAAGCCCTTAACCAACAATGCAGTTAAGAAAAATACCTAAATAAATAAGAAATAAAGTAACAAATAATTAAAGAGCAGCAGTAAAATAACTATAGCGAGGCTATATACAGGGGGTACCGGTACAGTCACCGGTGTCGATGTAATTGAGGTATATATACACATGTGGGTTAAAGTCACTTATGCATAGATAATAACAGAAAGTAGCAGCAGTGTAAAAGAGGGGGGGGGGGGGGGGGGGGGGTCAATGCAAGTAGTCTGGGTAGCCATTTGATTAGATGTTCAGTAGTCTTATGGCTTGGGGGTTGAAGCTGTTTAGAAGCCTCTTAGACCTAGATTTGGCACTCCGGTACCACTTGCCGTGCGGTAGCAGAGAGAACAGTCTATGACTAGGGTGGCTGGTGTCTGACAATTTTTAGCGCCGAGCAGTTGCCATACCAGGCAGTGATGCCACCAGTCAGGATGAGCTCGATGGTGCAGCTGTAGAACCTTTTGAGGATCTAAGGACCCATGCCAAATCTTTTCAATCTCCTGAGGGGGAATAGGTTGTCGTGCCCTCTTCACGACTGTCTTGGTGTGCTTGAACCATGTTTGTTTGTTGGTGATGTGGACACCAAGGAACTTGAAGCTCTCAACCTGCTTCACACAGCCCCGTCGCTGAGAATGGGGGCATGCTGGTCCTCCTTTTCCTGTAGTCCACAATCATCTCCTTAGTCTTGATCACGTTGAGGGAGAGGTTGTTGTTCTGGCACCACACGACCAGGTCTCTGACCTCCTCCCTATATGCTGTCTCGTCGTTGCTGGTGATCAGACCTACCGCTGTTGTGTCATCCGCAAACTTAATGATGGTGTTGGAGTCGTGCCTGGCCGTGCAGTCATGAGTGAACAGGGGGTACAGGAGGGGACTGAGCACGCACCCCTGTGGGGCACCTGTGTTAAGGATCAGCGTGGCGGATGTATTGTTACCTACCCTTACCAGCTGGGGGCGGCCCGTCAGGAAGTCCAGGATCCAGTTGCAAAGGGAAGTGTTTAGTCCCAGTGTCCTTAGCTTAGTGATGAGCTATGAGGGTACTAGGGTTTTGAACACTGAGCTGTAGTCAATGAATAGCATTCTCACATAGGTGTTTCTTTGGTCAATGTGTGAAAGGGCAGTGTGGCGTGCAATAGAGATTGCATCATCTGTGGATCTGTCGGGGCGGTATGCAAATTGGAGTGGGTCTAAGGTTTCTGGGATAATGGTGTTGATGTGAGCCACTCAGACATGAGTGCTATGGGTCGGTAGTCATTTAGGAAGGTTACCTTAGTGTTCTTGGGCACAGGGACGATGGTGGTCTGCTTGAAACATGTTGGTATTACAGACTCAGACAGGGAGAGGTTGAACATGTTAGTGAAGACACTTCCCAGTTGGTCAGCGTATGCTTGGAGTACACGTCCTGGTAATCCGTCTGGCCCTGCGGCTTTGTGAATGTCACCCTGTTTAAAGGTCTTACTCACATCGGCTGCGGAGAGTGTGATCACACAGTTGTTCGGAATAGCTGGTGCTCTCATGCCTGTTTCAGTGTTACTTGCCTTGAAGTGCCTGTGATAGTTTGCAAGCCCTGCCACATCCGATGAGCGTCAGAGCCGGTGTAGTATGATTAAATCTTAGTCCTGTATTAACGCTTTGCCTGTTTGATGGTTCGTCGGAGGACATAGCGGGATTTCTTATAAACTTCCAGGTTAGAGTCCCGCTCCTTGAAAGCGGCAGCTCTACCCTTTAGCTCAGTGTGGCTGTTGCCTGTAATCCATCGCTTCTGGTTGGGGTATGTACGTACGGTCACTGTGGGGATGACGTCATCGATGCACTTATTGATGAAGCCGGTGACTGATGTGTACTCCTCATTGCAATCGGAAGAATCCCAGAACATATTCCAGTCTGTGCTAGCAAAACAGTCCTTTAGCTTAGCATCTGCTTCATCTGACCACTTTTTTATTGACCGAGTCACTGGTGCTTCCTGCTTTAATTTAGAATTATGGCCAGATTTGACAAATGGGGGGCGAGAGAGTGCTTTGTACGTGTTTCTGTGTGTGGAGTAAAGGTGGTCTAGAGTTCTTTTCCCTCTGGTTGCACATTTAACATGTTGATAGAAATGAGGTAAAACGGATTTAAGTTTCCCTGCATTAAAGTCCCCGACCACTAGGCGCGCCACCTCTGGATGAGCGTTTTCCTGTTTGCTTATGGTGGTATACAGCTCATTGAGTGCGGTCTTAGTGCCAACATCAGTCTGTAGTGGTATATAGACAGCTATGAAAAATACAGATGAAAACTCTCTAGGTAGATAGTGTGGTCTACAGCTTATCATGAGATACTCTTCTATTCATGCCGTCGTTCAGCTACGACTCGGTGAAAGATAACATATCACAGTTATTAAATGTCCCGTTGGTAGGATATACGTGCTTTTAGCTTGTCCAATTTATTTTCCAGTAATACGGATGGCAAGGGCAGATTAGCCACTCGTCGCCGGATCCTCACAAGGCACCCCTAACTCTTTCCGCAATATCTTTGCCGTCTCTTCCTCGTGCGAATGATGGGGATGAGGGCCTGTTTGTGTGTCTGGAGTAAATCCCTCTCCTCCGACTCATTAAAGAGAAATTCTTCACCCAGTTCAATGTGAGTAATCGCTGTTCTGATTTCCAGAAGCTCTTTTTGGTCATAAGAGACGGTAGCAGCAACATTATGTACAAAATAAGTTACGAAAAATGCGAGATTTCTTTTTTGCATGGTTGGTTTAAGAGCCCATGAAACGGCAGCCATCCTCTCCAGCGCCAATTACAGGAGCAATCATTCAATTAGCAAGGTAGAAGCATGCATAATAAGCAATGGAGGCTCATTGTCACACTTGTGACAAGTTGAACCATTCTACCTTACAAGTCAAAGTCTTCAGATTTTACTGACAATTTTTGTATGTTTTATTATATTACATAGGATTTTTTCCTACCAATGTAACAATCTACTCCACATTTCCAAAGTGAAAGAACAACTATAGAACATTTTCCACATTTTGGGAGGGATTACTGCATTTAAAAGCAAACTCTTATTTATTTTTCTCCCCTTTTGTGCATATTCAAATACTTTACCGTCAATGGATAATATATGTATATAAAAAATAATGTTGACACTAGCATGTAAAAGCATGCTGACGTCATTGACATTGAGATAACGAGTCAGATCTGCCTCTATGTGCCATTGTATTTAAACTTTTTGTGGTGGCAGCATCATGTTATGTGTATGCTTGCCACCGGCAGGGGCTGGGGAGTTTGTCAGGATCAAAATAAATATGAAAGGAGCAAAACCCAGGTAAAAAGTTAGAGGAATACATACCTCACTCTTCTTAAAACTCTGGGATAGAGTTGTATTTTTCAGTGGGGCAATTACACAATTTTCTATGCAAAAGACACACCAGAATAGCTTTCCAAGAGGTGTTGAGTGTTCCAGCCTCAGTCCTGACTTACATTTCAGAGACAAGGTATGAATATTGCTGTCCATCAATGAATTACAACTCAATTTACTGAGCTTGAGCAATTTTGACAAAAACAATGGATAAATGTTGCCCTAAGACAGCGTTTCCCAAACTCGGTCCTGGGGACCCCAAGGGGTGCACATTTGGGATTTTGTCTTAGCATTATACAGCTGATTCAAATAGTAAACTTATCATCAAACTTTGATTATTTGAAGCAGCTGTGTAGCGCTAGGGCAAAACCCAAAACGTGCACCCCTAGTTTGGGAACCGCTGCCCTAGGAGTTGTTTAAAGTTGGTATAATCTTATTCAAAACCATTCATAGCTGTATTGGCTGCCAAAAGTCCTTGGGGTGTTTTAAAAAGATATATATAATTATTTGGAAAATGTTCTGTAATTCACTTTCAAAATGTGGAGTAGGTTGTGTAGATTGCAAAATGTGAATCCGTTCACAAGCGACTGTATGTACAGTACCTCTATACTTGGCCCTGCTGTGTTGTGTCTGATGACCCTGATTCTTATCTGAACAGTAGAGGAAGTGTGCGCTATCCGGTTTGCTCTGTGTATTGCAGAGGAAAGTGTCGCACAGCCACAGCACATGGGCAGGGTACTCACTCAGGAAATAAGTCAACCTACAGCTGCAACTAAAATAGGAAGAGACAGCAGTGTTGCTGTGCAAGGATCTCTTTTTCGTTTCCTCCTCTACGGTACATCCATAACGACCATTGCCGAGTACAACTAAATGTACAACCAGACTACTTACTCCAGTCAGGTAAGTGTTATTATTGCAACTTTTATTTTGATTGAGAAATAATGCTGTTTTGTGTGCATACTGAATGAATTTATCAAAAGTTAGATGCTTTCGAGCCAACAAGGAAGTCCCCATCTCGGTCTCTCATCCACTCACTGTTCTTTATGCTTAGCATTGTCGTTTTTCAACTGATAGGATAGATCGTTATGGATTTCTGCTAAATCAGAATTTCACAGAAACTACCTGCACCTTTGATTTCATTGTGCACACTGATGCACCCATCGAAGGTTTGGTATAATTTATCATACTGTACGTTAAAATCTCATATTGGACTTCACGTGCATTTTGAATGAGAAGGATGGGAAAATAGATATATATCAACATGGATATCATAGAATAGAAACTGACATTTTTCATGTGTCTTATTCTACTCCACAGAGACAACGTTAAGGATGCAAGATACCTTTCTCCGGGTGTTTGTGCTGGCAGTTAGTCTACTGTATCCCATCCCCAGAGAGGACAGAACAGGACAGGTTCAGGAGCAGGATGGTCACATAATGGGCATGCAGGAGCGTGAAGATTGGCTGCAGAGGGAGAGGGCAAAGCTGGAACAGGAAGTGGCACCACTGGTAACCCAAGAGGAAGGGCCCATCGACCAAAAACCCTTACAACTTGAAGTACAGCAGGTCTATCAAATCGACCAGAACCATTATCAAAAGGGCTTGGAAGAGACTCTTATCGAACAGAAACATTCTCAAGAGAACAAAGAGGAGAAAGATGAAGAGAAAGAGGAGGGATCTCACATTGACCATAAGCTTTCACAAGTACACCAAGATGTACCTAAGACAGAGCAAAACCTCTCACCAGAGGACAAGGAACAGTCTACCATTGACCTCAGCCTATCATTAACCCTTTCACAAGGAAACGACCAAGAGCAGCCTGCTTCAGACACAGAGGCATCTCACAATGACAAGAAACTGTACCACTTGGACAAGGACATGGCGAATGTCCATCAACAGTGGCCACAAGAGGTCCCGACTGGTAGTTGCCATAGTGACCAACAGACATCACCAGAGCGTCAGGAAGAGTCTCAGGTCGACCAACAGCAATCTAAAACAGACCAGGAAGCAGAACAGGAGGTGTCACCCATCTTCAGAACATCATCAGAGGGGAACCAGCAAGAGCATCTCACAGACCAGCCGTCTAACACACATCAGGAAGTAAAAGTACCACCTAACCTCAGAAAGTCAGACGACCAGCAACATCTCACAGAACAATATAACACAAACCAGGAAGAGACACCGATTCTCAGTGAATCATCAAAGGATGACCAGCAGCAGGAGCATGTCACTAATATCATAGACTCTGAGAGCGACTACACCTGGTACCTATGGAACGCCTACTCCCTCATCTCTTTTGTTCATTTCTCCATTAAATTCTTCAGAAGACGTTCACAGAAGAAGCTCCATCCAGGAGAGATCCTTCAGGAGGATATGGAAGACATCTCTGTCGTGAAAAACCTCTCGGCTGAAGTTCCGCTACCGGACTGTGATACACTCAACCGTTTTTACGACAAATGTGTCAAAGTCTCACCCAATGAGAGCTGGAGGGTGACTGAGTTTGTGGAGGGTTTTGCTAATGACCTATTAGAAGCCATGAGGAGCATGAGTGATGTGGAGGTTGGCATGGTGATTGAAGACTTTGTGGTAGAGGGCAGGATCAGTTCCCTTGTGTGTGACATCATAGTCCCCATTGCCCCGTTAGAGCCATACAGTTTCCAGTTTCAACTCTGGTGTAACCAGGCTATTGATGATATGCCACCTGAAATGGAGGGCTGTGGTAGAGTCAAAATGGTGGATGGTGGTGTGAACCAAAATGGCTGCCCATGTCACACAGCTGCCATAGGAGATGATGATATGCTATGCCTGCTGTGTTGTGACAATGAGAAAGTCAAAGTGGTGAAAGTCACTGATGTATTGGATAGTGCTCTTTGCTCGAAACACACCCCTTACCTGGCCAAAACCCAGGTTACCAAATGGTTCCAGACCACGATTAGAAAAGCTTGGGGACAGATATCCCACAAATATGAATTTGAGCTGACATTTCACAATATGGATGCCCCAGGAGCTCTGATGGTTCGATTTAGATCAGGGAAAGTGATAACCTTCGATATGGCTCCCGTGGTTAAACTCAAAGACACTGAAGCTTATTTCACCATTTCTCCTTCCACCCCACCTAGGAACAACTCCTTGGACACATACTGGAGCCTCTCATTGACCACTTACGAGGACCACTTCCTGAAGTATCTGACCAATCACCTGCCTGAAAACTCCTGCCACATTCACTGCCTTGGAATTGTAGCGTTCCTTCACAAAAAGCAAACGGGCCTCACAGGCAGAAGTATCCTTACAGATCAACACTTCAAAACAGTGTTAATTCACTTGATTTTGAGTAAAAAGCCTTCTGACTGGTACCCTGAACACTTGGGTAGCAGATTACGTGATGCGTTGAGCTTCCTAGAAAATAGCCTGCAGGGCAGGAAGTTGCTTCACAGCTTTATTGGAAAACCTCTGGTTCCAAGTGAGATTGGACTCCCTGCTGTATTTAGTGATGCAGAGCCTGTAAACCTCTTCCGCCCTCTTGGGGTACAAAATGGCAGCTACACCAAGACTGTAAAGCACTTGCAAGAGATGCTCAGGAACTCTTCCATGCTGATACAGGAGTATTTGCCAAAGCCAAAGGAATGCAATGGTCTAGACAAAACTTCCACTGGTATTGAGTGTTGAACAATTTTAAAGGTTGATACTGGACAGTTAACTGTAAAGAGATGCCAAATCTACAATGACATTCTCAAATGCAGAGAGGCATCATGAGGAAACACATGCTTAAGTGATCATGTTAAAATGCAACAGAAAAGTTCCACCCCACCACCCATACCCAAATAAATGCTTATTTTAAAGTAACCTGAAATACTTTTGAATTTTCTAAATGTGGGCCAAAACTACATTGGAAACATTGAAATAATTTCCTATTTGAAAGAGTAGAAATATTTCCAAATACCGAACAGACCTGGGTTCAACTGCGTGGGAGTATATACACTGAAATAATTTTTTTTACTAAGTTACAGTTCATAAGGAAATCAGTAAATTGAAATACATTAAGCCCTAATGTACACATTTCACAGGACTGGGCAGGAGCACAGCCATGGTGGGCCTTCCCACACCCACCAACTTGGGTGCTAGGCAGAGCCAGGCCCAGCCAATCACAATGAGTTTCCCCCACAAGAGGGCTTCATTACACCAGTTGCATCAGCTGTCTGAGTGGCTGGTCTCCGATGATCCTACAGGTGAAGAAGCTGATGTTAAGGTCCCGGGCTGGAATAGTTACTCGTGGTCTGCAGTTGTGAGGCCGGTTAGACAATGCCCAGTCCTCTAAAATGTGCGGTAGTTTATGGTAGTGAAATTACCATTCTGGCAAAAGCTCTGGACATCTCTGCAGTCAGCATACCAGTTGCACACTCCCTCAATTTAGACATCTGTGGTCTTGTGACAACTGCATATTTCATAGTGGCCTTTTGTTCCCATCAGAAGGTCCACCTGTGTAATGATCATGCCATTTAATCAGCTTCTTGATTTGCCACACCTGCCAGGGTGATGGAGTATCTTGGCAAAGGAGAAATGCTCAAATATGGATTTCAACAAATGTGAACACTTGAACTAAGCTTTATACGTATGGAACATTTCTGGGTTCTTTCATTTCAGCTCATGAAATTAAGTTTCCATGTTGGATTTATATATTTGGGGATTTTAAAATTACATACATTTCCAAGTGCATTTCCAAACACATTCCAATATTCAACTACTTCAAATAAATCACCAAATATGTATGTCTGAAAGTAATCAAATGTAATAATATTTGAACCCAGTTCTGCCTGGACCTCTGCAGCCATTTTGAATGAACTCAATACACATGATTGTTTAAAAAGTTTATTTTATCAAAATAATTGTCCACTGCTCATCAAACCCTCCCAACAGCACCTAAAACCATGAGGGAAAAGCTATTATTTTCAGAAATTTGTGCTCATATATTAAGATACCAATTAAACATTCTTAAGAATTAAGCAGAGGGACTGAGTACCTTAAGTAGCCCCGTCGTTGAAGGTTTCCATGCTCCATGTTTTATCTTCAGCATGTTCGTCATGGGCCATCGTCATAAAATGACTGGTCACAGTTCGTGCGTGAGCTATGAGCGTTATCAGATCAGTATTGCATTTTCCACAGATTACGGTCAAACAAAACACAATGTAAAATATAAAATGGTGGTATGAATGCATGCCCGCGTTAAGTCCTCAAAATGGCTTCCCATTCCCTTCTAATGCACTCAGATGAAAGGGTTGGTGACAATGAGAAGACATGACTGGTCATGAGCCAGACCTACATGCTCACCGGAGGGTTGTAGAGAAGGACAAGAACCGACACAGCATGAGCAAACCGCAGCATCGCCACCCAGTTCCACCCACCTAGGACAATCACAATAAATATTGGTTAACCCTCATAGCAAGGAGTCCCTCAGAACTCAAGTCAATCACTCAGGTGAACCTACTTTTTAGTCTTTGTGCCATAGTTGCAGGACTTGGAACTTGGAGTTGGAGTGACTTTCCCCGTAGTTATTTCACAGTGCAAGTGGAGTTTCTGGAAGAAAATAAATGTACGTTCTTCCTAAGGTGCATTACTGTAGGCCTATAGTATTAAAGAATCAACCCATCATGATTAGTTGTTTGGAGATGCACATGAGTCAGACCTGATTGTCCAGGCCCTGGAAGATGAAAGCTCCGATAGTGAACCTCAAAGCATTGTTGGTGGTGTGTGACAGGAACTTTGACTGGACAGTATTCTTGCCATCCACCATGCATCTAGTTAAGAGAAGATCGTGTACTTAACACTAATCCCGCCAAATTGGGACAAGGTTCACCCACTGGGTCTTATTCTCGCCTTGTAAACCAGGGACTGAGTTAAGACACTAGGGCTGTGTTTACACAGGCAGACAGTTCTGATTTCTCTTGGTTGAGGTTTAACAGCAGTTGGCTTCCAATATATTGCATTACCACCCCCAACTGAATTATAGATCCATTACACTTTGTGATAAAGGGAACCAAAAATACACTGAATATTACCCTACTTAACCTCATCTGATCCTTCCCCAGGCCAACGGGCTGAGAGAACAGGACACTACCATGCTACACGTGTCCCCTGCACCTTACTGAAGCATATGTCACGCATTGGCCTATCCCTCTGTGCTGTCAGACATCCCATTCACAGGAATCCTCAGAATTGCTCACCCTTGACCCATTCTCTACTTCACTCCCTCAGCATGCGACACCTTCTGCACTAGTCTGACTAGCCACCGAACACTTCTGATCCCCAGCAACATGTGCACCCTACAGTTGACCACTTTATCCAACGAAACTAAACAACCCTCTATCCCTTGCCCTTCTGCACACTACCACATCTTGGAATCTCCCTCCTACACTGCGACATGACCATAAATGTTGCAGCTGAAACAGAGCAGTGGATTCGCCACAAAAGCTCCAACAGGATAAGTGATACATCCTAACATGATCTTGTCACTTAAAGACGGACTCAAAAGGACTGACAGTGACTACCGTTTCGCCACCGTGTCTGCGTCACACCAAACTACACAGGAATCTTCAACTTCCATTGCACCACCTCCACACTTAACGCTACCCCAGAAATCACTCCCTTCAATGGTGCGCAAAGCAAGACTACACTAGTTGTGTTGCACAGAGCACCTGCTCCCTCTGATCTAAAGAAACACAATCACAAGTCAGCTTCACCGACTCAAAAGCACACCCTCTTTTCCACCCATGGATCAGCCAAAAGACCTGGTTCCATCCTCTTCAAAATCTCAGTCCCACTAAACCAAAATGCATCTTTATCATAACCATGTCCATCAACACAAGGCTCATGCTTCTCAAACCTTTAGCCCTTCAATTTCACCTCCATAACTCGAACTGGCGTCTGGCCCACTTTCAAATTGACAGTCTTCCTCGACATACCCCTTTCCCTGTTATTGCTAGAGTCAAATTCAAACCCATCCTCTGCCGCCATCTGTCTTTCCAACCTTTCCCGCCAATCCTCTTCCCTTAACCAATTACCCGACTCCTGAAAACTCAATTTTCCCAAACTGAAATTTCTTTAGCCTTTGGGAGACATGCTAAGCGCTGTACTCCCACTGCAAACTTAAATTTGACCAATCAGATAAGTTCTGAAAAAGACGCGACGTGATTGGTCTTTCAACCAATTAGTGGACAATTGAGTTAGGCTGCCTGTGTAAACTGCCCAGCTGTGGAATCTAGCCAATTAACAAGAAATTAACTACCAGGAACAAGACAAAACCAGGCCAAGAAATTGTAGTTCTATAACAAAGATGTTTTACCCATAGTTGTCGACCACAGTGTATTTGAGAGTGGAGTTTGGGCTAGCAGTCACGTAACAGTTGTTAATATACACCCGCCGATGCAAAGAAATAGTGGGAACTTTGGCCTCAAAGTACATTGGTTGTCCAATGAAATAGGCTTTATTTCCAGTGAGCTTGTTCCATGATTCTGAAGAGAAAGAATAGAGTTAAGGTTCTTTAATAGAAAACAATACTGCAAGTGCATTCAGATTTAGGTGACATCTGTCAAGTCAACGCACCGTCATAAGACGTGAGGGTGACTCCAACCTTGGATTTAAGGGCCTTGAAGACTTTCCCCGCCAAACAAGGATGAAAGCCAAACTTGTAAGAGTGGTGGATCCTGCAGAAAATGGCCATTAGTGCAGTCAGACACTCAATATCCAAACTAGCATACTACCTAGTATGGAGCCATGTATAGGATATGCTAGTGTGGACATTGGAACGTAGCCACCAAATGTGAAATCATGAAGTGGTAGTTTACCGATTGTAGCGGCATTCGATGTGAACAGAGAATGACAACTCCCTCACAATACCGCCTATGGCCTCTGGCTCGTACTTCAGCACGTTGGAGTAGGAAATATAGTCAGCGGTACACTGGAATAGGAGAAACAACTCTAAAAGCCACCAATACATCTGAAAATAATCATTAAAGCCATGGAAATACAATCCCTTCAGACCATTGCAATTTGACTGGATCACTCATGGCACACGTGATGTCTGAGTGACAGGGGATTGTATTTCTGATGGCATTGGTAGCCAACCTTTCTACGGAAGCCACAGCTTTTGATGTTGTAGAGCATGTAGTAGTGTTCCGCTGTGGATTTGTTGACTTTGCAGTTGCAGAGTTTGAGGTACTTGCAGGCGTCGGGGTTGGTGAAGGCGTCTTTTCTGATTCTCACATAAATCCTGTCGAGGTGGCACAGGACCTCAACCTTCTTAGAGTGAACTGGAGGAGCGGTGGGCGGAGATAGGGTGGGCAGCAGGATGTGCTTGACTGAGAGGGGCAGCGGCCTGAACTTCCCTTCAGGCTTGAAGACATAGGCTTGGTCCTCAGAAGCACGAATAGGGATGTATTCTGGTAGCTTCAGATAGTCTGGCTTACGAGAATGCTCCAACATGGGAGTGGCCACGATTTGGGAACGAGACCTGACCTTGGGTTCAGATTCGTCATCAAGCCTCAGTCGCTCCGTCTCATCCCACAGAACTTCAGTGTCATTCCCGTCATCAACAGCTAAAGGGAAGCCCTTACCTGACAAACCATAAGCAGAGGAGTAACTCAGAAGCAAAAGCACCAATTTCACCACCATCTTGCCATTCACCACCAAATCTCTCTCTCAACTAATCCAGAACAGTGACACGGTGTATGAGAGAACCACCATTTGCTTGTGTGTTTTATATACTAGCTACAGCACCCTAATTGCAACACCTGGTGCTGACTTTAATCAGTAGCAGAATCAACCAATCAGCAGTCACCAGGGCCCAGTTTTTCAAAAGTTAAATGATCATCATTTCATTTTAAAGCAGCCATAAATCGCCTTGTGACGGGGAAAGTTTATTATGTTCAACAGGGAGGGGCAATTGAAAGTAAGATTCTCAATAAAAGGTTTTATTGTTGAAACCTTTCTAGCCTGTCTATCTATGGGTAACAGGGTTGACATTATGTTTGACCCACTGACTTTTCCACCACAAAATGGGCCAAAAGAGTAGAACCAGCCCAACTGCTTTTATACTATAGTTTGACTATTATATGTTAAATGTTTCTTCTGAAATAAATATTTTAAAATAAATAGTTTCACTACATTAAAACGAGAGCTCAGTTCAGAGTTGACCTTAAAATGAGGGACAGACGCATATTAAATCACATTAAATTAATAATAATCTTCAGAAATTTAATTTGTCAAAGCAACAAAATAACAAAGCAACAAAATAACTAGGGCTTTACAATGATGGTGGACTCTTGGAGAAATGTTGGTATTAAGTGGGTTTTGTTGGTATTAAGCAGGAACCAACTGAAGCTAGGACAGCAGAGTCCCTACACATCTTCCGAAAACATCTGAAACCCTACCTCTTCAACAGTATCTTAAAATCTTTCATAGAAGTCAGAGGGTGCACAGTCACATGTCAAAATTAGGAATTTTGACACTTTAGCAAGTCATTATTCATATAAAATTCTGCTTATTAAATTATCCATGTGGTCTGTATTAAAGGGCACTTCAATTAATATAACAGGCTTTTAAAATTCAATATTGGTGCACAATTTTCACCCTACTTAAAATATCAAAGGGAAGCAAAAGGCACTCATTTCGTGGAACGACCCAACTGCTGGTATAAGTAAATCGTCAACCTTGGCTTTATACTTGTTCAAACAATACACTCCAGGTGGCAGTATGCACCCTCTCAGTTTGTTTACCAACTCAAAGAAGTAGTAGAATAAGAAAATGGGCTACTTCAAAATGGAGATGAGATGGCCTCAATGGGTGCCACAATGTTGCGTCACAGAGAGAACAAGGAGCCAGATGTTTCACCATAAAATCTTAAGCATCCGGTTGGAATTTCCGCTCCCCACCAAATATGGCGAGGAGAGGAAGCCCAGTGGCCGGCAGAGAACAGAGAACACTAAGTTTTGTAGATGTGACCCTTTACCAAAGTTTTTTAAAAATTACATTTTTTACATCGAATTGAGTTATCGCACACTTCACAGAGAAGGTGTTCTCTTCTTCTTTGTCTTCATCTTCTTCTTTGTCTTCGGTGGGGTTTAATGGCGGTTGTCATCTAATATGTTGCATTACCGCCCCCAACTGGACTCTAGTAGAAGAAAAATATATATATAAAAATAGTGGCATGAGGTATAAATGCACAGTGAATAACGAATAACAATAACGAGTAAAAATAACATGACAATACACAGGGAGTACCAGTACATAATCGATGTGCAGGGGCACGAGGTAACTGAGGTAGCTATGTACAGCTGATGTCGGAAGTTTACATACACCTTAGCCAAATACATTTAAACTCAGTTTCTCACAATTCCTGACATTTAATCCTTGTAAAAATGCCATGTCTTAGGTCAGTCAGGATCCCCACTTAATTTTAAGAATGTGAAATGTCAGAATAATAGCAGAGAGAATGATTTCAGATTTGATTTATTTCATTACATTCCCAGTGGGTCAGAAGTTTACATACACTCAATTAGTATTTTGTAGCATTGCCTTTAAATTGTTTAACTTGGGTCAAACGTTTCAGGTAGCCTTCCACAAGCTTCCCACAATAAGTTGAGTGAATTCTGGACCATTCCTCCTGACAGAGCTGGTGTAACTGAGTCAGGTTTGTAGGCCTCCTTGCTCGCACACGCTTTTTCAGTTCTTCTCACAAATTGTCTGTGGGATTGAGGTCAGGGCTTTGTGATGGCCACTCCAATACCTTGACTATGTTGTCCTTAAGCCATTTTGCCACAACTTTGGAAGTATGCTTGGGGTAAATGTCCATTTGGAAGACCCATTTGCGACCAAGCTTTAACTTCCTGTCTGATGTCTTGAAATGTTGCTTCAATATATCCACATAAATTTCCTACCTCATGATGCCATCTATTTTGTGAAGTGCACCAGTCCTTGCAGCAAAGCATCCACACCACATGATTCTGCCACCCCTGTGCTTCACGGTTGGGATGGTGTTCTTCGGCTTGCAAGCATCCCCCTTTTTCCTCCAAACATAATGATGGTCATTATGGCCAAAGTTCTATTTTTGTTTCATCAGACTAGAGGACATTTCTCCAAAAAGTACGATCTTTGTCCCCATGTGCAGTTGCAAATCGTAGTCTGGCTTTTTTTATGGCAGTTTTGGAGCAGTGGCTTCCTTGCTGTCGATATAGAACTCGTTTTACTGTGGATATAGATATTTTTGTACCTGTTTCTTCCAGGATCTTCACAAGGTCCTTTGCTGTTGTTCTGGGATTGATTTGCAGTTTTTGCACCAAAGTACGTTCATCTCTAGGAGACAACGCGTCTCCTTCCTGAGCGGTTTGACGGTTGTGTTGTCCCATGGTGTTTATACTACTATTATATGTACTATTGTTTGTACAGATGAACGTGGTACCTTCAGGCGTTTGTAAATTGCTCCCAAGGATGAATCAGACTTGTGGAGGTCTACAATTGTTTTTCTGAGGTCTTGGCTGATTTTGCTTGATTTTACCTCTTTTTCAAGCAAAGAGGCACTGAGTTTTGAAGGTAGGCCTTGAGATACATCCACAGCTACACCTCCAATTGACTCAAATTATGTCAATTAGCCTATCAGAAGCTTCTAAAGCCATGACATAATTTTCTGGAATTTTCCAAGCTGTTTAAAGGCACAGTCAATTTAGTGTATGTAAACTTCTGACCCACTGGAATTGTGATACAGTGAGTTGTGAAATAATCTGTCTGTAAACAATTGTTGGAAAGATTACTTGTGTCATGCACAAAGTAGATGTCCTAACCGACTTGCCAAAACTATAGTTTGTTAACAAGAAATTTGTGGAGTGGTTGAAAAACAAGTTTTAATTACTCCAACCTAAGTGTATGTAAACTTCCTACTTCAAGTGTACCACTACAGTCTCCAATGCTACACATTCCTTTGTCTCATGCCCTTCTGGTCACTTCTCACACCTAGGATCCTCCCTCCTACACACTGCTGCCACATGCCCATATGCTTGACACCTGTAACAACGTAATGTATTCGGCACAAAAGCTCCTACAGGATAACTTACATATCCTTACATCCAGTTTGCCGGTTTTCTTCTTCTTCTTCTTTTTCTTCTTCTTCTCTGGTATAATGGCGTTCGCAACAATTTGATTTGCATTAAGCTATATGTGTTAATTGTAGGGTTGCCCATGGGGCTGGGGATCAGAAATGTCCCGTGCGAGGCAGGTTGAGGTTTCCAGGGTTAGAGTAATGCAGAAGTTGTCATATGCTGAGGCAGTGAAGAAAGTAGAGGAAGATGGGTCAAGAGGGAGGGATCCTGAGAGGAGTGGTGTGAGTAGTAGTACAGAGGGATAGGCCAACAAGTGATAAATGTTTTAGTAAGATTGGATCTTTATCATTTATAGCAATGGTTATCAACTGTTCTGCAGGGATGGAACGTAAGTTGCAGAAAAATTACGTTGTTGTGGCAGCTACAGAAAAGTATTTGGGTGTGCGAGACTTGACATCCGAAGAGTTAGTGTGTTAAGTGGTGGTGTCCCATCCTTTCAGGTTGTTGGCCTGAGGTAGGACTAAATATATTTAAATAGTGGAGTAAGGTGGTGTCATGGCTAGGGCCATTCCCCCCAGAAATGTCCGGAAACTTGCAGGTGCCTTGGTGGAAGAGTGGGGTAACATCTCACAGCAAGAACTGGCAAATCTGGTGCAGTCCATGAGGAGGAGATGCGCTGCAGTACTTAATGTAGCTGGTGGCCACACCAGATACTGACTATTACTTTTGATTTTGACCCCCCCCCCTTTGTTCAGGGACACATTATTCCATTAATGTTAGTCACATGTATGTGGAACTTGTTTGGTTTATGTCTTAGTTGTTGAATCTTGTTATGTTCATACAAATATTTATTCAGTTTGCTGAAAATAAACGCAGTTGACAGTGAGAGGACGTTTCTTTTTTTGCTGAGTTTTTAAGGGAGTTGAACTCCAGTCTAGTAGGTGGCGGTAATGCAACATACATTGCATGCCAACCGCTATTAAACTTAATCAAAGAAGAAGAGGAACCGGCAAACCGGATGTTGATGCTGGCAAAAGCAAAATCTAGGTTGATGTTATTTGCATTGCTTAGCTACTGACGCGTACTCGAAGGTAACTAATTGTTATTTATGGACTCTTAAATGAAGTACCATTTTCGTTTTGAATTAACATTTCAAAAACAATGTTTTACCTTGTAGAGGACATTTGGTTTTGGAGGCAGAATGGCCCAGATTAATTAATGTTGTTTTCGTAAATTATTTTAGGTAGCTAACGTTAGCACGGGGTATTTTTCTTTCACATAAGTTACTAGATAGCTAACTAGCTAGGTAGTGGATTTTCAAAGAAAACATGATGGAATTGGAGATAATTCGTGCTCAACGCTCATTGTATTTTTTGTAGCTAGTGGTGCGCGGCACTGCTAGATAGTAACCTTCATTTCTAAGTGGCTAACGTTAGCTACAGTATCGTTAGCTAGTAAACAACGTCGTTCGCCCTTAGTGTTTGACAAGGCATTCCACACACAAATTCTCCCACCCGCAGTCGTGGATCTCCAAACTCGGTCTTAACTTGATACCAATGCGTGGGATGATGGCTACACAGGGCAGCCCTGTCAAGACTTACGACTACCTCCTTAAGTTCTTGCTGGTTGGAGACAGTGATGTGGGGAAAGGAGAGATCCTAGACAGTCTGCAGGACGGATCAGCAGAATCTCCCTATCCCTACAGCAGTGGTGAGTGTATGTAACTAGTTAGAATATATCAAGTGTATACATTATATGAATTGTAAACATACTAGTCAGTGTTTTTTTACTCTGGAATCAAACTGGCCATTTGCCATTATACTCTCCATCCTAGGCTATCCACCTTGTTGATGAAAAATCAATCCCTTGTAGTTTGAGGTTAAGGTTGGGCTGGCTGTCTGCTATAATCATGTTTGTTTTCTCAGGGATTGACTACAAGACTACCACAATCCTGTTGGATGGGAGAAGAGTCAAGTTAGAGTTGTGGTACATGTAGAAAATACTTGTCTAATACTTGTAGAAAACTCATTGACAGAAAGCTAAATGGAATCTAACAGGGTCATTCTTTATTCAACAGGGATACGTCTGGACAGGGTCGATTCTGCACAATCTTCCGGTCATATTCACGTGGGGCACAGGTGGGTTAGACCCCTTAATTTCAAATGCTTCAGGTTCTAGGCTATATCATCTGTGTATTCGGGGACACGTGGACTGTTTACTGATTAAAGATGTATTGCTTGTTCATGTCCCCCCACTCCCCCAACCCACAGGGAATCCTGCTAGTTTATGATATCACAAATGGCTGGTCGTTTGATGGCATTGACCGCTGGATCCGGGAGATCGATGAGGTAAGCTAGTTTGCTGACTGATCATTTAACACTGCACGTCTGACGATGTGACTCAAGTCTTCATTCTAAACAGCATATCTGCCTCATCATGCTGCAGTAAAAGCTCAAATGAAATCCACCATACCGGTTTGTAGATAGTAGAATCACTAGCCATGTAGAGCTATTGCCAGGCAGGCAGGCTGTAGTCTGAGGATCTGCTGTTGTTATCAAAAGACTCCCCTCTGGCAAACGGTTCAGGTCAATCACGACCAACACCTCCCACAACCTGAATAGCTTTTCCCTCTCTGCTGTGGCCTTCACCAACTGGCCACTGGTACACCTTTTATCTTCCCGATCATAGACTTTACACTCTGCACTATTGTGGCGGCAGGTAGCCTAGTGGTTAGAGGGTTGGACTAGTAACTGAAAGGTTGCCAGATCGAATCCCCGATCTGACAAGGTAAAAATCTGTCGTTCTGCCCCTGAACAAGGCAGTTAACCCACTGTTCCTAGGCCGTCATTGTAAATAAGAATTTGTTCTTAACTGACTTGCCTAGTTAAATAAAGGATAAATACAAACAAACAAAAAATCCGCAAGGATGCAAACTCATCACTTTTTGGAGATATTCGCCGTTTTCATTTCAAAATAGGTTGTCCACGTGAATCGTGTAGATCCGGGGGAAAAAATGGAGAAGAGGCCGAAAATATCTTCTCCCTGTGTGATCACTAAATGATGGTGCGTTTCTCATTTAGAAATGAATGACTGAGCACAGAATGCTTCCCTACGCGTCCTACAAATAAAATATTAAACAGAGTTAAGAGTGTGACGTCATATCAGAATGAGTACTTCACCCAATGTCACGTGCGACAGCTGTGAGCAGCCTGCCACATCCCCTAACCAGCCATTAGCCTACCTCAGCTGCTCCTCTCCATCCGTTCTCCATCAGTTTATAAATGTTATTAAGCCGTGATGACGAGCTGGGGTGTGCAGACAGTGATGAGGTTTGTTGTTACGTTTGTTTAGTTATTGGAGCGGTATGGTTTCATTTCTCCAGTAAGAACAAGCAGGACCAGTCTGACTAGGCTTCTCTGTCACGCAGCCCCTTGAGTGCCACTGCCAGACAGGAAAAACAGACCAAAGTGACAGTCATGCTTGCGCCTTAACAACACTGAAAGCCACTCAAAAGTTATGCCCCATGTTACCGGAGCTACCTTCTTCCCTCTCTCCTGTGAATTGGTGCACATTTTTAGATAATATTTTCAACCGTTGTCGCCGGCCGTTTTAAACTACTCGCGGAAACAAGCTTGTTTAGCCGTGCTACCTGGCTGGCTAGCTAACATCATGGTACCTTGTCTGTGCACACATTTGGATGGCACCGGAAAAAGGGATCGATAGTCCTCTCAAAGAGATGCTTTAAAGGTAGGATGCACATGCCTAATAAATGTATTCTAAGCTAAATCTATTTTTTTTCTGGTTTTTCTGTTCCTTAAATTCTGTCTGGTGCCTAACTTTTGGTGTGTGTGTGAGTGAAGAGTAGTCTAAAGATGGTTTCATATAGGCCTAGTGTGTTTTCCCCTTACTGCCACAATGAAAATGCAGATCATTATGCATTTCTATTCCTTACTACATTCCTCCTGCCCAATCACAGGTAGGCCTTTGGATATGAGCAAATCAGCTATTTTCTGCAGTAGCCTTTTTTTATTATACAGTAAAAAGTGTGAAGTTAAATTCAATGTGTTGTTTTGAGCAGAGGTGTGAATATCAGGGACAGGTTTTCGTGCAGAACGTATAGAGAACGGAAACAGTGGATTTAACAACTGACATCAATAAGGGATCATAGCTTTCACCTGGGTCCACCTGGTCAGTCTGTGTCTTGGAAGAGTAGGTGTTCCTAATGTTTTGTTCTAATGTAGTTTAAAGTGTTAATTATATAGTCTGTAGTTTTTAGCTCAAATCAAATCAAATTGTATTTGTCACACACACATGGTTAGCAGATGTTAATGCGAGTGTAGCGAAATGCTTGTGCTTCTAGTTCCGACAATGCAGTAATAACCAACGAGTAATCTAACCTAACAATTCCACAACTACTACCTTATACACACAAGTGTAAAGGGATAAAGAATATGTACATAAAGATACATGAATGAGTGATGGTACGGAACGGCATAGGCAAGATGCAGTAGATGGTATAGAGTACAGTATATACATATGAGATGAGTAATGTAGGGTATATAAACATAAAGTGGCATAGTTTAAAGTGGCTAGTGATACATGTATTACATAAAGATGGCAAGATGCAGTAGATGATATAGAGTACAGTATATACATATACATATGAGATGAGTAATGTAGGGTATGTAAACATTATATTAAGTGGCGTTGTTTAAAGTGACTAGTGATACATTTTTACATAAATTTCCATCAATTCCCATTATTAAAGTGGCTGGAGTTGAGTCAGTATGTTGGCAGCGGCCACTAAATGTTAGTGGTGGCTGTTTAACAGTCTGATGGCCTTGAGATAGAAGCTATTTTTCAGTCTCTCGGTCCCTGCTTTGATGCACCTGTACTGACCTCGCCTTCTGGATGATAGCGGGGTGAACAGGCAGTGGCTCGGGTGGTTGTTGTCCTTGATGATCTTTATGGCCTTCCTGTGACATCGGGTGGTGTAAGGTGTCCTGGAGGGCAGGTAGTTTGCCCCCGGTGATGCGTTGTGTAGACTTCACTACCCTCTGGAGAGCCTTACGGTTGTGGGCGGAGCAGTTGCCGTACCAGGCGGTGATACAGCCCGACAGGATGCTCTCGATTGTGCATCTGTAGAAGTTTGTGAGTGCTTTTGGTGACAAGCCGAATTTCTTCAGCCTCCTGAGGTTGAAGAGGCGCTGCTGCGTCTTCTTCACAACGCTGTCTGTGTGGGTGGACCAATTCAGTTTGTCCGTGATGTGTACACCGAGGAACTTAAAACTTACTACCCTCTCCACTACTAGCTTCAGTGTACTTGCTGTGTGTGGATTCTGTGTCTCTATATTTAGTATTTTCTGTCTATTGTCTGTCTGACTCTGTAGCAGCACCATTTCACCAAGAGAAATTCCTGGACATGCAAATGTATTTACAGAATAAAGTTGATTCTGCTCTTCCTGTTTCCTTTCCTGCTTTGAGAAGGACGGTGTGTTTCCTGTTCGAACAGGGTTTGTGTGTGATTTGATTAAAGGAATCGTAAACAAGATAGGAGTTGTTAACAAAACAGCCCCTACTCTCAATATCATCCTCCTGTTGCTTTCTTATCCTAACCTTAACTTTCTCTCCTTTCCCCCAGCATGCCCCGGGGGTGCCCCGCATCCTAGTAGGCAACCGGCTCCACCTGGCCTTTAAGAGGCAGGTGCCCACGGAGCAGGCTCGCGCCTACGCCGAGAAGAACGGCATGACCTTCTTTGAGGTCAGCCCTCTGTGCAACTTCAACGTCATCGAGTCGTTCACGGAGCTGTCGCGCATCGTGCTGATGAGGCACGGCATGGAGAAGTTCTGGAGACCAAACCGAGGTGAGGAGACCAGGGAAGACTAAAGTTACAGCCACTGTAGGGTCTTGGGTTGGGAAGCTGTAGGGTGCAGTAAAACAATGGGAAAGGTTATTGTTGGTGTGAGGAAACTTGGGCTTGTTTGTTAATTTATGTTGCTACCCTTCAGTTCTTTGATTTGATTGATATATGGAATATATCTAAACTCAGCAAAAAAAGAAACATCCCTTTTTGAGGACCCTGTCTTTCAAAGATAATTTGTAAAAATTAAAATAACTTCACAGATCTTCATTGTAAAGGGTTTAAACACTGTTTCCCATGCTTGTTCAATGAACCATAAACAATTGATGAACATGCACCTGTGGAACGGTCGTTAAGACACCAACAGCTTACAGACGGTAGGCAATTAAGGTCACAGTTATGAAAACTTAGGACACGAAAGAGGCCTTTCTACTGACTCTGAAAAACGCCAAAAGAAAGATGCCCATGGTCCCTGCTCACCTGCGTGAACGTGCCATAGGCATGCTGCAAGGAGGCATGAGGACTAGAGATGTGGCCAGGGCAATAAAGTGAAATGTCCGTACTGTGAGATGCCTAAGACAGCGCTACAGGGAGACAGGACGGACAGCTGATCGTCCTCGCAGTGGCAGACCACGTGTAACAACACTTGCACAGGATCGGTACATCCGAACATCACACCTGCAGGACAGGTACAGGATGGCAACAACAACTGCCCGAGTTACACCAGGAACACACAATCCCTCCATCAGTGCTCACACTGTGCGTAGTAGCTAGAGAGAGGCTGGACTGAGGGCGTGTAGGCCTGTTGTAAGGCAGGTCCTCACCAGACATCACCGGCAACAACGTCGCCTATAGACATAAACAGACTGGCAAAAAGTGGTCTTCACTGGCGAGTCGCGGTTTTGTCTCACCAGGGGTGATTGTCAGATTTGCGTTTATCGTCGAAGGAATGACCGTTACATCGAGACCTGTACTCTGGAGCGGGATCGATTTGGAGGTGGAGGGTTTGTCATGGTCTGGGGCTGTGTGTCACCGCATCATCGGACTGAGCTTGTTGTCATTGTAGGGAAAACATCCTCCTCCCTCATGTGGTACCCTTCCTGCAGGTTCATCCTGACATGACCCTCCAGCATGACAATGCCACCAGCCATACTGCTCGTTCTGTGTGTGAATCCTTGCAAGACAGGAATGTCAGTGTTCTGCCGTGGCCAGAGAAGAGCCCAGATCTCAATCCCATTGAGCACGTATGGGACCTGTTGGATCGGAGGGTGATGGCAAGGGCCATTCCCCCCCAGAAATTTCTGGGAACTTGCAGGTGCCTTGGAGGAAGAGTGGGGTAACATCTCACAGCAAGAACTGGCAAATCTGGTGCAGTCCATGAGGAGGAGATGCACTGCAGTACTTAATGCAGCTGGTGGCCACACCAGATACTGACTGTTACTTTTGATTTTGACCCCCCCCTTTGTTCAGGGACACATTATTCAATTTCTGTTAGTCACATGTCTGTGGAACTTGTTCAGTTTGTCTCAGTTGTTGAATCTTATGTTCATACAAATATTTACACATGTTAAGTTTGCTGAAAATAAACGCAGTTGACAGTGAGAGGACGTTTCTTTTTTTGCTGAGTTTATTTGGAATAATGAAAGGTGGTTGTCGCTTGCTTGCTGGGTTCTCATTTGATGGGAGGAAGCGCACTGGGCTCTCCTCGTCATTGACGCAACAGCAGCTGTCCCGCCTGCAAAATAAACCCTCAACACAACTAGATTGTTGTCAGGTCCTATGCTATACCATTATAGCATGTAATACAACATGACTATGTCCTTCCCTGTCCATCCCCCTCCCCACCAGTGTTCAGCCTCCAGGACCTGTGTTGCCGGGCCATCGTCTCATGCACCCCCGTCCACCTCATCGACAAGCTGCCTCTCCCCGTGGCCATCAAGTCCCACCTCAAGTCCTTCTCCATGGCCAACGGAATGAATGCTGTCATGATGCATGGACGCTCCTACTCCGTGGCCACCAACGCGGCGGGCGGCAGCGGCGGCGTGAGTGGCAACAACAGCAGCAGCAGCAGCAAGGGAAACAGTCTGAAACGCTCCAAGTCCTTTAAACCGCCTCCAAGCCCCCCCAAGAGTAGTAGCAACAAAAGTAACTGTAACATCACCTAGTGAGGGGCGAGGGAGGAACTTCTGAGGCTTCCCATTGGGCCTAATGCTATTGCTGTATGGGGCACTCAGGGGCCCCAATTTGGAGCTGCATAAACGCACAACAGGAACTGTAAGAGCTGTGAGTGAGTCCAATATGGCTTTCACTCTTTCTTAGCCCCCTAGCGCCATCTTGTGGGTCGCCGTTAAACCTACAGCTACCACCCACTGTGACCAGTAGAGCTCGCCAGCTTCTAGTGCTAAAACCCAGAAGTGAGTTACCTCTGGTTCGTTCAGCCTTTCCTATGGGGAAAGAATAGGGATTTGGGATAAACACTGAGAATAATGTCTGAGGTTAACACAGGCTTAGGAGATCTTATGCAGTACACTTTGTTCTATGAGATAATAGCAGCCAGTTAACATGACCTTTATTCATTATGAAGCCTTTATGCGCTTTTTTTATTACATAAATGCATCAAGTGACGTTAGCTGATGAAGATTATCTCCTAGAACAAAACGTATAAGATCTCCTAAGCCTGTGTTTACCACAGACCTTATTCTCAGTGTTTATCTAAAAACGACAGTCATTTTCCCCAGTCTATCGAACCGTGGCGGAGTTAGTGCCTACAAAAAGACAACATTACTATTTCTCTCCATACAGCCTCTTGGACTTTAAACTGTGACGTCATCACTCACCTTACTGTCAACACTACAACAGAGTATGAGGACTCTGAACAGATTCACCGGGTATATTTAAGTAAAGACTTATTGTACATACGTGGTAATCGGTTGGCTTGTTTTCCAGTGGATTTTTTTGCACTGACCTCTTACGTGATTCGTCTTGAATGTTTTGGGAGTTTGTGTTTGGGATTGTGTTATTATGCCTGTCCGTTGACTTTGTCCCTCTTCAATACTTATAGCCTATGTCTGGGTCGTGTTCATTAGGGCATGCGATGGAAAACATTTTGCAGCGGAAACCGAAAATTTGAGCGTTTCTTATTGAACAAGCTCAGGTTGTCCTTTCTTGTTTGTCTTTTTTATTTTCATTTGCTGCCTACTGAACATGACCCTGGTTTGATATGGCTCAGAAACACATTGAGTGATTATTCTTTCCAAATCACACGGATTTGCCAACAAATAGAAACTTAAAATATTGAAACTGCAGCTAACCTTTTTTTTTTTTTTTACTCTCTGCACTCTGACAAAGTTTTCGTGTGTGTGTGTCTCTTTTAATGTTACCTTTATTTAACTAGGCAAGTCAGTTAAGAATTTTTTTTTATTTTCAATGACGGCCTAGGAATAGTGGGTTAACTTCCTTGTTCAGGGGCAGAACGACACATTTTAACTTGTCAGCTCGGGGATTAATCTGGCAACCTTTCGGTTACTAGTCCAACGCTCTAACCACTAGGCTACCTGCCGCCCATCCATCTGTTGGTCTTCTTCTGTGTGTTGCTCTGTCTGTTGACTTGGGTCCTTGTCCTGTTTGGTACCAGAATGTATAACACCAGTCTGGTCTGTGCACACATTGATTAAAAGCAAATGGGGTCAAGCTGTTATAACAAAGGGTCATTGTAGATTACACTGTTTTCATTTCAGAATAATGGGTTCAATATCAGACTGCTCTCCCTCACTGTTTGCATTTTAAAGGTATACTCAGCAATATGACGTAGATGCAGAAAGTAAACCGCATAGGGGGGGAACTTCCAATACAACTAAGCGTGAGGCTCTACTTCTATGCTGTTATTGTCCCGTGGCTACCAGGCTGTGAACAGTGTGACGTGAACATAGATACTGTGTGAGAGTGAAGTCTTGCATCTTGATCATCTCCATGTCGACGTTGCTGCTCGTGGCAATGTCATTTAGCTGAGTCCACCTTTAATGCTGATCAGAGAGCCAATGGTGAAAACCTGTGTTGATCCAAGTCTGTTTGCTCATTCATGGCCCTTTGCCCTGAGTGACCTGTGAGTAACCAATATGTGCCTGGCTTTTTACCGGTATCATGATTTATCTTGAAGTATCAGTAGGATTTTTGGGGAATGCCGCAAAGGGCTAAAATATCTTTCATCTGAATCACTTTGATAAGTGGTTATGTTAACTTGTGACTTACTAACTTTGGACTCCAGTAAACTTAAATGTATCCACATAAAGCAAATTCCATACAGGCTTAATAAAAAAAGAGTTCATATTCACAATTTTATTTATACCCATTTGTTTATTGATAATATTCTGTTTTTTTGTTGGTGTCTTATATTTTTGTAAAGGACACAATTCTTAATGTATTTACACTGAGACATTCCCTATGCTCACTGCAAGAGAGATGAAAACCAATGCATGCCATTTTTCTCTGTTTCTACGCCCTTTTATTAAATAAAATGTCAAGGAAAATAATCATTATTCAGGGTATTATAAGCACTACCTGTATGTGGTATAAGCTGCTGAGTTGAGGAGGATGAACGGTTTTGCAAATAAATGTGGCTGCATAGTTGCCATGGAAAGCAATGGTTTTCCCCAAATTAAACTTGTACTTTTTTATTCAAAATCATTTATTACTGAATAACTGTATTGTATATTTTTGATTAGTTGATTAAGTTGTGCTCATGTGCATATTTAGTACTTACCCTACTCTTCCTGAGGACCAAACAGGAAACAAAACGCAACAAATAATATACACAATACCATGTCACCTGTTTCTGCCTCACGCTTCAGAAAACAGGAGATGGCTCCTGCCCTATGAGCCGTTCTGGCTCCTGCCCTACGGCTTGCACAAGCAATGGCTCGTGCAAGGCCACTTACCCAGTGGCGGTTCTAGACCATTTCAACTGGGGGGGCCAAACTGGGGCCAGTTGTACTGTTAGAGGGGCCAGTTACATTAGACGTTATTGTTGTCATCGTTTTCTTCACTGCATTGCAGGCATTAGCAGGCAAAAGACCATGTTCATAATCATCAGCGTTGCCACTGTCTAATAACGGATGTAAAAAAAGAACGATAGCAAAAATGATTTCATACTCCACATTTAGGCTTGTGGTCCAAAATTGTTGTCACAGGGGCACTGGCCCCCCTGCCCCAGAACCGCTAGTGCACTTACCTACATAATACAGTGCAAATTACAATACAAAATATATTTTAAAAATAGCTGTCTCTTCACAGTCCCAGTTGTGCCGTAATGTGTTCTTTTATCTGGTTGTATTGCTAGCTTGAGTTTTGTGGTGATATTATTGGATATTCAAAGCTTTGACAATGTCAGTGCGCGAGCGGTGGGAATTTCTTGTTTGTCTTTGTCTTCTCCGACCCCTTGGCTGTCGGTATCAAGCTCAAGTGAAGTAAAACGGTGGGGGATCTGAATTGATTAGTCGCCCCGGGGTTATTGGCTCGGCAGCCCCTGGCTCGCGGACTCTCCGCAGCGGCTCTGAATGCCGGCGGTCAAAAGTCACGCGAAGGTTGAAGGGTCACGTTCAATGAAAGCGAGGGGAGTTTGCTTCTCATAGCCCTTTGAGCCGTGTGGAGACAAAGATGAGTCACACACCATTGAAAATGTGTCGCTTTACGTCTTGCCACCTGACCGTGGCATCTCTGAGCTTTGTGTGAATGATGGGTGTAAACTGACCGACGCGTCTAGACTTCGACTTGAACACAACCAAACGTAAACAACATGTTTCTATGCATGCACTATCAGTGTCAAGTTGCGCATATTTCTTGCCAGTTCTGCTGTGCGCGCCTCCTCAAAATGTTTGATTCTTTCTCATTCAGATAGCCTATCTAGTCTTATTAATCCCACATTTAAAAAGTTGTCTATGTTCATGACATATTCAATATTTAATATCAACATTTTATATGTTCTAGATAAACTGGATCAAATTATACCATAGCCTAATCATTGCGTAAAAGTGGATTGCGTAAAAAACGGAATTAGACACTTATGTCAACGTATTTATCAATGTGCATTTATTTGATTTAACCTTTTATTTAACCAGGTAGGCCAGTTGAGAACAAGTTCTCATTTGCAACTGCGACCTGGCCAACATAAAGCCAGTGCATGGGTTCACTAGCAAACAAAAAGTACCTCCTGTTAGGAAACTTCTCAATCGTGGCCCATTTATATGAGCATTATGAGCAACACTTCTAGAGTTTTAGTCTGGACGCATGAAACATTGATGGATTTCTCACCGGAATGTTTGGCCCCGTGCGTACTGTTGTTGGGACAGCTTGACAACACCGCCCTATCAAGATTCCTTTGATGTCTTTACAATGTTTGTCCAGTTGCTTAGCGCATGGTGCTGCTTCATAAAAGTTTCAGACACTGGACAACCATGGGGGCGGTCAGAGGCGCTGCCCTTCCCTACCTCTAGTCACACCAAAACCGATATTGCGTCTCTATCTCTTTGTGTAGTGAGTTGACTCCGCACGCCTTGGAAGTCAGCGTAGATATAGCCTGATTTTTTTGTTGCAGTTTTTTGTTTTAGTCTAACGGTTTTGCGATTTTATCAAACCAGAGTGGTTCACAGATGTTATATTTGTCCTCTTATTCGAGGCAACTTGTTGAATCAATGTACAGCGCAGAGGGAGATCTTTTTTGTTGGACAATGGTTTATTCATCTGAAATTTGAGAACCGTTTCTCTTGCGTGGCGAGCGACAAGTTGTCACTTGTACCCAGATTGGTTACGCACAAACTGGATGGCTGCATTTGAACAAAATGGACGTATTTTCCTGAGGGGCTGCACGGAAGTTATGGAACTTGTTGATGGATGACTTTCAAGAAACGTTCCTTTTAAAATGAATATATCTTCCCTCAGCCGTCGAGGGGTTGGAGGTGGAAAGAACGTGGACACAAACCAGCCAAAAGCACTTATATACCCAAAAGGACTCTTATCAGGACGCGTTGGTTGGTCCTCTCTTGTGTTTTTGGTTTGCCTCTGCGTATTTCCACAACAGACGTGGAGTGCAAGTCTAGCTGGTTCCAAAGTGGAACATCCAGGAGTTTGTCCCAACAAGCTGAATGCTAACCTTTGGGTTGATGCACAAAGCACCTGCGAACGGGAATGTGAAGTTGACGAGGTGAGGCATTTATATGTATTCAATATTTAATTCCATAATCCATTGTCTGTCATTTGTTTATGACAAACTTAAACAATTGTAAGGAAATGTGTTATACTGTATGACTACACGTTCATTACATTTTCTATTTATTTTATTAGGCCTACCACTTGGTGTTTGTTGTATTGAAATATACTATGTATTTTTGCCTCAGTAAATGCCTGTTGTTATTCCCCAGGACTGTGCTGGCTTTGAGAAATGCTGCACCAATGTGTGTGGACTCTTCAGCTGTGTGGCCGCCCGTTTCTCTGATGGCACCCCTACTCAGCCGGATGGCCAGGGCGGAGGAGAGAAGGGCTCCGGGGGCCAGGGCTCAATCGCCACATGCCAGGGCTTCATCTGCAGCCAACAGGGGGCCACCTGCGACATCTGGGAGGGCCAGCCCATCTGCAAGTGCCAGGACCACTGCGAGAAGGATCCCAGCTTCACCTGTGCCTCCGACGGACTCACCTACTTCAACAAGTGTTACATGGACGCTGAGGCATGTACACAAGGTGTGACACTAACTGTGGTGACCTGCCGGTTTCATTTATCCGGGCCTCAAGCAAGTCCACTCCCCCAGGACACAACAGCCAATCCAACGCTGACGTCCTTCCTGGAAGACCCCATTCCCCCAACGCTCTTCTCCAATCCCAGCCACCAGTCGGTCTACATAGGCGGCACGGTGAGCTTCCACTGCGATGTAATGGGTGTCCCGCGGCCCGTCGTGACCTGGGAGAAGCAGAGCGAGCGCCACGAGAGCCTGGTAATGCGGCCCGACCGGATGTACGGCAACGTGGTCATCACCAACATCGGCCAGCTAGTCGTCTACAACGCCCAGGTGTGGGACACAGGCATCTACACTTGCGTCGCCCGAAATGCAGCCGGGGTCCTCCGCGCCGACTACCCTCTCTCTGTCATCCGTCGGACCGAGGACGACATCTTCTCAGAGGACCCCGAGATGGCGGGCATGCCCATGGGGCCCCCGTTTTCGCCCGCCGACTGCCTGGCGGAGGTGGACCGGCGGGAGTGTTCTGCCGAGCGCCATGTTGACTGGTACTACGACGCCGAGCAAGGTACCTGCCTGGCCTTCTCCAACGGGGGCTGTGATGACAGCCGCAACCGCTTCGAGACCTACGAGGAGTGCCAGGCATCCTGCCAGAGGGAGGGGATGGGGATCTGTTCCTTACCTGCGGTCCAGGGCCCCTGCAAGAGCTGGGAGGCCCATTGGGCCTGGAACTCCCTCTTGAAACAATGCCAGGCCTTTGCTTATGGCGGTTGCCATGGCAACGGCAATCGCTTCCGATCCAAGAAGGAGTGCGAGGCAAACTGCCCGCAGTCCAAACGACGAGCCTGCAAAACATGCCGGGTCAAAGGTAAAATAGTCCCGAGCCTGTGCCGGAGCGATTTCGCCATCGTCGGCCGATTGACGGAACTGATCGAGGACCTCGATTCTGGGATCGCCCGGTTCAGTCTAGAGAAGATCCTCCGCGACGAGAAGATGGGCTTGGCATTCTTTAACACCCGTCACCTGGAGGTGACCCTGGCTAAGATGGACTGGAGCTGCCCCTGCCCCAACATCACCATGGAGGAGGGCCCCCTATTGGTCATGGGGGATGTACAGGACGGCATGGCCGTGATACAACCCGACAGCTACGTCAGACCCATCTCCGATAAGAGGCTGAAGAGGATTCATGAAGTCTTGGAGAAGAGGACCTGTGAGATGCTGCAGAGGTTCCGGGACTAGGGGCTCTATTCGATTCGTATCTCGGAAGTTCAGAGGTTACAGTGTGATTTAAATTTAAAGGCAATTCTCCCGCATTAGAGGAGACTGCATTCACGGTAAACACTGCAAATGTCGGCTCAATAGGAAATGACCTTCACATTTCTATCACGCAATCTGTAACGCTTCAGCGAGACAGATAGAATAGAGCCCTAGGACTGATCACCTCAACTTGGGCTGTCATAGCAAGACTAATATACAATGGCATATCCCTACAATGACATTTTCTGAAATGGAATGCACCCTACAGGTTGTGAGAAACTCTCTGGTGGAGTTTGTGCCATGATGTACTGTATCAAATTACAGTGCATTTCTTTCTGACGCCGTTTTCATTGCCCAGAAAAATCCAGCACGGACTTTTCAAACGATGCCAATGTTGTACATAACACAATCAAATCGAGGTGTGTAAATACCATTATTCAAATAGGTTTATTCAAATGTAATGTTTCATGTGTAAGATCATGTGTATTCACTGTAACGTGCCGTACTGTTTTCTAGTGATAATTCTATGCTGAAGTGGTGTAATGTTTAATTTTTGATTGAAATCCCATAACATCAATGCATACTTCTTAATAGTAAATTAATACTCCAAGTTGATTGAAAAAAATGTAATGCTTTTTGCTACACTTTTCTGATGTGGGTGTCATGCAAAAGCACCTTCCTACAACAATCCTATTCATTTTAATCAATAAAAGCGAGCGCCATACATTTTGAAGTTACCAAACAAATCACCTATGCGGAAATGACTTCTGGAGATAGGAGTTGGAAGGTGAGGGAATTATTGGATTTGGCATTGATTCAAATAAGGTATCAGTTCAGGTTAATTTTCAACCAAGTGTTAAATATCCATTACTGGTCATGTTATACCCTGTACAGACAGGAGCGTGATGGTGCATTTGTGATGTTGGAATGGAACCCCAGAGTCGGCAGTAGACTTCACACCAGACTCTCCTTCCGGAACAGAAGGCACTTGTTGTTAGCTGGCATGTCAACCTAACGTTACGACAAGAGAAAGTGGTTATAAGCCTTCACACATTTTGAAGTAAGAAATGGGTAATGTATGTTTCAATGTTGCATCTTTTGCTATTAGAATACATTTGGTCTGACACAGTTCATTTAACATGTTTGTGTTACTTACGCAGATCATTGGGTTTCATTCACATCATTATGAAAATCCTAAATGACTGATATTTGGAGTATCGCTTCTTACCATTTTCTCCAGGAACAAGCCACTCCTCTCTGCCACAGACCTGAGCAGGGTGACGTCCCGTAGACCCCACTCTGGATTTCTATAAGACATCAACAGTTTTAGTTATTTGCTTCGATAATGTGTGGTCAAATAGCAGATCTATTCAGATTCCGGCATTATTGTAGTTCTCACTTACCTCGACCTTAGACTGAGGTCAAAGTCGATGTTGCTTTGTGGAGTGATCTGTCCATTTAACGCATAGGGCTAGAGAGACAATATTAGAAGACGTAAGACAAGTTCACGAGGGCAATTTTTTCACAGTGAGTTCTAAATTGGACTCCCTAAAAACACGCCACTTCGATACAAGTGACTTTTAGTAGCAGTTTAGGAGAGCATTTTCCCTAATCCTTTCCCTAACCTTAACCTAATTCTCCTAACTTGCTACGTTAATTTTTGTAACCTGCTGCGTAAGTTCTCCTAACCTGCAACGAAAAGGTATATCAAAGTTGCATATTTTTAGGGAGTCCCAGTTCTAAATATGGGAAATACACAAATATTGCTTCCAACATCTTTTCTTCTACGTTTATTTACTGCCAACATCAGGTTGAGGATATAGTCAACACTGTGCTTGTGTAACGGATGTGAAATGGCTAGAATAATATACCCCGTATGTCAGCAGTACTCCTTGTGGTTTCAGGATGGTTCCCGCTCCTTTGAACAAACCCTGTGAGTAAAAACATAACATCACACGATAATGAGTAGTATGCAATACAAGTATCATCAGTTAGTGGACCATTAACTGTGTATTTATAAGAGTATCTCTATAGACAATATGTAGGCCTAAACAGTATTCACCTCAGTGCAGGCCATAGGGGAGATATGGATCATGTTGATGTTGAGTACCAGGTCCAAGGACTCGGGCTGGATCCCACCCCAGTTTTCACAGGGTAGAGAGGCGTCGAGGTGGATGGCAGGCTTCACGTTCGGCAGGTTGTGATGCGCTCTGTATGCGTCTATACTGGTGGCGGGGACAAAATAGATCATTCTCATTGTAAACATCAACAAAAAAATAATAGCTGCTGATATAGGCCTAAAGAAAGAGTTAGGCCTACTATTATTATCAACATGAATTCATAGTAACCTATTTTGAATAACGGTCAGCTTTGGATTTTGGGAAAAACAACTCAGATCTGGACTCACTGAACCGTTATGCCTAACGTTACCAGATTATATATTCATTTGTAAGCTAATAAAAACTCTTTAAACTCACCTGGCTAATGATTGCCGGTCAAATTCTGACGGCTGCCAGGTAATATTTCGTAAACCCTGTGCGAAGTGGGTGACATGTTGCCCCGTACCAGACGATATCTCCAGTGCATTCAACGGTTTCGCCGTATCCACACTCTCACGGAGCACCGCAAGGATGGGTTCCTTATTTCTCTCGGCGGCAGGTGCATTGAGCATTTTGGCAACTCCTGGATACACTCTCCGCGCTAAAAGATGCAATTGTTTCCACCACTCCAGTTGAACTAGTTGGCTGTGCCAGTTAGAGTCACAACAGAGCTCTGAACAATATCGCCTCCGGACTGTAACAATAATCGACTTCCGCGTTGTGTCACGTGAATTATCACGTCACCCGGCCTGGTGTAATAACTGCAACGTTTTAAAAAGCTGCACAATGTGCACTTTTCCTGAGATTGCAGTTCCTTAGGATGGAGTAGCAAGGGGGATTCTTCAACTACGGGCACTTCTATGTCCTCTTGGTACATTTTGTGGATTTTATTTAAAAAAAAATATATATATTGTTGTTCTTTATAAGTATTATATTAAATTCACATTGCAATCGCTCCAGATTTTTTTAACACCTCTGTCAAGTATTTTAGCTACTTTTCATATGTCCATGACCCAGATTTTTGAGCTTCTACTATGTTTTTCTATTATAAAACATGAATAATTACACATTATACAAGGTTATCTACTCGAGAAAGTGTCAATTAAATGAAATATATATCAATATTTATTGTGAGTATGCCCTTTATATTGTTTTTTACACACATGTCCACCACTGAGGGCAAATTCCTCGTTAATGTTTTTTCAAGAGAATGTTAATTTAATTTAGTTACCGTATTGTGACACTGAAGCACATGGCTGCAGCAGACAGTTGTTCGAGATGTGATGTCCAGAAGCTAAAGAAAAATCTAGGTAAATATTGTTTGTGTAGAGAATATTTTTTATTGTCAGTCATTTCCAAACAAGCTATAATTTATTTAATTCGTGGTAGAATTTAATGTTTTTTTATATATTTGATGTATTTAGTGTAAACTATGTGCTAGCTGTAATACTAGCCAAAGCATGCTAAGCAGCCTGTCATTTTTCTCCAATAACTGTAGAAGCTCATTTCCATCACAGTCATTTCCATCACAAACTTAACTGTGGTGGAAATGACTAAAGTCCATTATGTTATTAATTGTATTTTTTTTTAAACTTTAGGCTTATTTAATAATGTTTTAAATTAGTTTAATCTAGACAATCCTCCAAGGTGTGCACAAGTTGAGAACTTAAGTAGTTAGCCATTAAAATAATATATATATATATATATTAATTGTTTTTAGAAGATGCCACATAAAACAGCACAGAGGTCACAGACATAGAAACAAAATTAAAAATGATCCTATACGATACCAGTAACATCTGCAAAAAGACAGGGAGAGATACTGGAAGAAAAAAGAGAAGGGAGAAGTGATATCTCTCTGAGCTTACAAAGCGACAACAAAGATGTAAGAGAAAGCAATGGAAATGCAACCAATGAAATAGAAGACAGACTTTAAAGAGAACAGTTACAATGGAGACCTACCTATCAGGCAACACAACACCTTAGTCACCAAATGACTTGCAGCCAGAAAATGAGGCCAACATATCTGCCCTTGCCTTACCTGCCCCCGATGCATGCCCTGATACCCCTTCCTCATTGTCTGCAACAGGAATGACAAGTCGAATACTTGCTGCAAGGAAAAAGGTTGGAAGAGTTTGCTCAAAAACATACAAAGATCTTTGCATGGCAAATGTCAAACTTGATAAGCTTTAAGGAAAGCTGAGAAATACCAAAAAATGTACGATCAACTGATAAAGAAAATGGAGAGACAAGATTCCCCAAAGACAAAGACAAAACAGCTAATGGCGGGAACTCCGAAGAATTTGAGAAGGATTTTATTGTTTCAAAATGCCATCATTGCAGAGTTAAAGCCAAAGTATAAAAAAATGTGCAGTGCCAAGGACAAACAAGTGGCTTCAAAAATGCTCAGAGGCAACATCCTGAGAAAGTATGGCCTGGTCAAAGCCGCAAACAGAGAATTTGGATTTTCAGCAAAAGCAATGAGGGCAAATGAAAACAGGCCAACAAGTCTTCAATACTCCAGGAAAAAGCAGTGGAACAATTAGCACAGCCACAGAAGAGAAAATCACTAGATTCTATGAACGTGATGACAACAGCAGAGCAACAACAGGGGAAAAGGACACACTAACGAGGAACAAGAACAAAAAACAGATGCACTTCTTTTCAGACATTTAAGAGGGAATATTCAGAGATTAAAATGTCCTACTATGAATTCTGCAAAATATGTCCTTTTTTGGGTTGTCATGCCAACAGTCCAGGATAGGGACACATGCCTCTGCAAAACCCATGCCAACCTCCAGTTCATGGCTGACAAACTACAGCATCACAAAGTGATCAGCTGCAGCAACATTGAGAACCTAGTTGAGTCTTTGTGCTGTGAGAATCTGAAGAAAGAGCACATGTACCCAGAGTGCTCCCTTTGTCAAGCCAAAGAGCTTAAAACATCTGACTTTGATGCTGTTGAGCAGACATGGTGGCTTGGTTGGGAAAACAAAGCTGGAGAGAGAGAAGAAGAACAACAATTAGAGAAACATGGAGAAGTTCCCTGTACATTTGACAGTAAAAGAAAGGGAGTGTGGCACACTGCAGATTCTACTGGAGGACTTCTCCAAAGGATTGAAAGAGAAGTTGGGGAAACACGTGTACAACATTCCACACCAATACTCCAAACTGAGAGAATTAAAAGAGAATCTGCGGGAAGAGGGGATTATCGTGCAGATTGACTTGGCAGAGAACTACCTGTGTAAATACACCAGTGAAATCCAGGCAGTTCACTTTGATGATTCTCACATTCAGGTGACCCTCCACACCTGTGTTGGATATACTACAAATTATATAGTTTTCCTTTGTTCACTGAGCTTTTCTATGCGCATTGAACCCTCTGCTATCTAGGGCCATCTCATAAAAACACTAGCCTACTTCCTTGAGCTCTGCCCATACGCTAGTTTTGGAATCTTACTTTTCTCTTATATTAAATAAATGTTGACACCTATGTGGTTGTTGTTTGCAATAAAAATGTATTTTCATGCGTTTTTTTGACATAGGTGTCATTTGTTTTAGATTGGGAAATCATATGGTTGTTATCAAAATCTCACAAAAAGGTTGGGTGGAAATATCTTATTTTTCATAATAAATAAATGCTTTTAGATGTCACAAAGGAAAGTTTATACATTCAGGCGTCGTGATGAATTATTAATATTAGGAAAACCTAATTAGGAAAACCTAAAAATCACTTAAAATAATATTCAATACAAGTTAATGTACAAATGTATAATAAATGTGATATAAATTCATTGTATGACATTTAATTTTCAACTAAAATGGATGTTTAATGACATCATGGAAATGGCTGTCTAGGGAAAAGAACAAAAATATATAAATTCCTGAATGTATGATCGCAGCCATTATCAGATATGGTTTCTAGACAAATCAAAGACAATTATATTACTGGTAAAGTGGTGTGTTATGAAGTTTTAATTTCTGAAAGCTTGCAGGGACAAAATGCCCGAAGTTGCAGAATCATCCAGCAAGCAAAGTTAGGAGCACTTATGATAATGCTTTTATCAGCTGTTGAATTCAAGGGGATGCCCATATTAGGAATCCCTGTAGGAGTTCCTACCCTATTTCATGAATAATCATTTGATATTTCATGTGTAGCTGACTACTGCTAAGTAGGCCTACCATCTCATTTAAATTACTGCACCGTTGGAGCTAGGAACACAAGCATTTCGTTACACCTGCAATATCATCTGCTAAATATGTAATGTTCATATATATCGCAGTACAATGTTACCTGAACAAATACTCTACTACACATGTGTGTGGAGCCTCAGTCATATGCCATTGCATTGGCATAAAGTATTGAGCCTCTGCCTAAAATACTATTATTTTCTAAATGTTCTTGGTGAACTCTTGTCAGTTTTGTTTGATAAATAACAGACAATAGGACTCAAGAATATATCAAATTGTCCTTCTGTTTGTCTAACCAACATATAATGCCTATAGCCAGAGCCCTTTATTGTAGTAGAAACAAGTGTTGTTTTCTGAATGTGTGCAAGTGTGTTTACAAGGCACTGAACTGGATAGGGCAAAATTACTATAGGCGCGGGTACGCCTACACTTCCCAGGTGAGGAAAAGCGCAGGGCTGAGGGCACTCATTTCTGTGACAGTGCGCACGTCCCGCGCTTTTACGCACGGCCTCTTTGCAGTAATGCATAAACGTTGTTATGGTGTTATGACACTAGCTTACTCGATATTTTATAATCAATTAAAAATAAGAAATTAAACTTGTTTACATTTTGTTTATGGCTATAGCTTGTGGAAAACCGAATTAGAATTCCATTCCGATTCGAAACAATGTGTAATGACGTATTCCATCTCTATGCGACCGAGAGGGTCACAATGTCGACGCTTCACATGGAACTCCAGAACCCAAGAGATATGTCCAGAACTCTCAAAATATCTTCAGTTCTTGATCGACAAACATCGAGAGAGACAGCATTATTATGGCAAGCTTTTCATTCATCTTCCCTGAAGACAGACATTGTTCCATTAAGGACAACGAAGTCAATTCAGGTAGGAACAATAACATACATTTCCGTCTTTAAATATAAATATTAATTAAATGTGTGATTCTTAGTGGAAAGAAAATAAAAAAACGTAGAAGGTTTGGCTTTAGGCGTTTGTTGTTAGTTACCAAACAATGTAACCATGCAAAATGAGGTTTTCCAGCTGACTATGGTGTTACTTAGGCCAATGAAATATTACATGTCCCAAGTATCTCTCCTTCCACCCAAAATGTGCACTTGTTCACCTCCCTTCACTGATTTGAAAGGAAATGACTGGTATATTAAATATGGTTAATATGGTACTAGCCAATGTTTTTAGATTTGTTGAAAGTATTGAATGAGTGCACACTTCAGGAGAAATAAGATGTTATTGAGATGCATGAAGAATATGAAGAATGCAATGAGGAATATCCCTTGCTTGTAATGCTGAAATCAGTTTAGTTAACCCTGTGTTGGTGTTTCTTTCAGGGTGGATCTCAACGGTAACCGAACTCAACACCTGTGGCGATCCAGAGTTAGAGAGTCAGAACATCCGTCAGAGTGTTGCAGAGGTACTTGGTGACAAGTACCACTACGCGAATGCCATCGACAGCTCTCTGCTCTGGACTGTTGGGTACACCCCCTACATTCCCCCAGCTCTGAAAGGAAGAAGCTTCTCCTCTGGAGAGAGCTTCTTCCTGGATGAGTGGGAGCCACTGACACTCCTGCAGACTCCTCAGGTTATGTCCACCAGTGTATCCATCGAGGAAGACAACCTGATCCAGTCTGATACAGGCCTTGTGTCTCAGGTTCTGTCCACCAGTGTTGCCGTCGTGGAGAATGACTTGATCCAGTCTGCTGCAGGCCTAGTGTCTCAGGTTCTGTCCACTAGTGTTGCCATCATGGAGAATGACCTGATCCAGTCTGCTGCAGGCCTAGTGTCTCAGGTTCTGTCCACCAGTGTTGCCATCGTGGAGAATGACCTGATCCAGTCTGCTGCAGGCCTAGTGTCTCAGGTTCTGTCCACCAGTGTTGACATCGTGGAGAATGACCTGATCCAGTCTGATACAGGCCTAGTGTCTCAGGAGCTGTTCAGCAGTGACGCTAGAGTGAAGGATCGTGATGATTCCACACTGAGAGACTCCAACCAACCTGAGGTCCATGTGGCTGATGTCTCAACCAAGAGAAGTAGTCTAACCATCACTATTTCTATGCTTTCAACCAAGAGTTGCCTTGTTGCTTTACATGAAGTTGATGCTAGTGCTACAAGCCTGGAGCAATCTGCTGAGAAAATGTGTACCTCTACCGCTGATGGCCACATTGTTTCATCCACTGCTGTTGCCAATCAGAAGAATACAAGGGATGGATTCGTCTCATCTCTACGGAGACTGTTCACAAGAAAGAACAGGAAGCCTGTCAGTAATACTTATATAGTCTTTTGTACTGTAATATGTTATCATTTATTAACTATTGTTATACTAATATCCAGTGTTAATGGTTGTCTTTCAAATATTTTTCTCTATTGTCTACTTGTCTGTTTTTCAGGCCAAAGTGGCTTCCAAGAAGGAGCACATTCACTTGGTTGACTGCCTCAATGCTGTCGCCCACTGAGTCGCCCACTGAGGACACTCACTCACTGCTGAAAGCATCCAGAATGATGCTTCTGTTTCTCCTCAACGCCACCTACACCCCTGCCCCTCTCCCCCACACCAAACCCTACCAGGGTTGGGCTGAATTCCAGATCAATTCAGTCAATTCAGGAAGTAAACTGAAATTCCAATTCCAATTGTTTCTCATAGGAGGCAATGAGGTAAATTTGAATTGCTATTGGATTTTCAGTTTACTCACTGAATTGACTAAATTGAAAATGAATTGACCCCAACCCTGATCCCTAAGCCCCCGCCCCATCCATTTCTATCTTCAGTACATTTTGTAGAATTTCATTTGAATGTGTTTTGTATCTTCATTGAAACCACAATACATCTCTAATGAGGGTCACTCATGTTACACATCCAGATTTATCATCAAATGTCATAGAATTCAACAACAAATGCAGTGGTTTAGCAGTTCAACTTCAGTACTTGTCAATGAGTCACTGCACTGTGACCTTCAGAAACATGTAAAATTGTGGAAAAACTGAACACTTTTGCTGACATTCTGTTACAATGAAACTACACTGAACACAAATATTAACGCAACATGTAAAGTGTTGGTCCCATGTTTCATGAGCTGAAATAAAATCCCAGAAGTGTTCCATATGTACAAAAAGGTTATTTCTCTCAAATGTTGTGTTTACATCTCTATTAGTGAGCATTTCTCCTTTGCCAAGATAATCCATCCACCTGACAGGTGTGGCATATCAAGAAGCTGATTAAACATTATGATCATTACACAGGTGCATCTTGTACTGGGGAAAATAAGAGGCCACTTTAAAATGAGCAGTTTTATCACACAACACAATGCCACAGATGTCGGAAGTTTTGAGGGAGCGTGCAATTGGCATGCTGACTACGTAAATGTTCACCAGAGCCGTTGCTAGAGAATTCAATGTTCATTTCTTTACCATAAGCTGTTTCCAATGTCGTTTTAGCGAATTTGGCAGACCACACCAGGGACCGAGGAGTATTTCTGTCTGTAATAAACCCCATTTGTAGGGAAAAACTCATTCTGATTGGCTGGGCCTAGCTCCCCAGTGAGTGGGTCTGGCTGCCAGGTGGGTGGGCCTATGCCATAAAGGCCCACCCATGGCTGCACCCCTGCCCAGTCATGTGAAATCCATGGATTAGGACATAATGCATTTAATTCAATTGTCTGATTTCCTTATTGGAACTGCACCTCAGTAAAATCTTTCAAATTGTTGCATGTTGCGCTTATATTTTTGTCTGCACATGTTCTTGAGAATTACATGCATTCTCACTCATAACTTCTAGAATAAGAAATCAAAACAGACTCAACGTAATATATTAAAGGAATGAAAAGGGCTTTATTCAACTGTGGCTCCTGAAGTCCCTGCACACATTTACATGTACAAGGTTTCATCTTCACTGAGGACAATCTCAGTATTTGATTTTTGCCGAGACAATAAAGCAGAGACAATGAAAAGCAAACAAATAAACAAACTGAACAAAAACTCAGTCCCTACATGACACATGACATGACACATGATTTGATATGTGACATGACACATGACATGGCACTCGACCGAGGAACCATATTGGTGTGTTTTTCCTAATAAGATGATTACTGATTGTGTTTGTTGTTATAAGTTCACTGTAATGTCCAGCGTTCTGAACTAACATGGTAATGTAAATGTTGTCTACTAGTCTGTATGTAATATCAACACTCTGGACAGAGAGCTATGGTTTTTCGGTTGAAGGGTTTATGTGTATAACTAGATCTACTGTGTGGGAACAACAAAAAGTACATATGAATAGGGAGTTTAAGCATTTGTAGATTGACACGGCCTATAAACAAAAATAAAAACACAAATATCAACACAGGCTTATAAATACTAATAAAAACATAGGCCGCATAATACTGAAAACTTTTGTCAAACAACAAAGGAAGACTGTCGATGTGCTTTTTTGAAAACAACAACTTATTCCCTAAAAGTACATTTTATTTACATCTTCATTTGGACTAAATATAAAAATCTGTACATTAGAGAAACAAGTATAGTATGTGAATGTGTCTTTGTATGTTCTCAATTCATCTTATCATTATATACAGTCTATAATCTCAGCCCAAAAACAGAGATCTTATAATACTGTATAACACAATGTTATAATGTCTAGGACTTCATTGTGAAAAGTGCCTAAAACCAAAACATCACTACTTCAAAAGCACCTATAAGGAGAACATTAAACAATGTTGGTACTACGTTGGTAATGATTAGTACTACGTTGGTAATGGTTGGTACTACGTTGGTACTGACATTCACAACTCCCTGTATCTATTGCAGAACTCAATACAGGACTGTATACATGCAACTACCAACTGCTTGTCATCAGCAATCAGCACTGAGTCATTTCCACAGTATTACTCTCACAGTCTTCTTGTCCTCCATTTTGGCTCCGTACATTGTCCATGCGTCCCGGTGCCGTGCCGTTAGTGGACTCCTGACTCAGCGGCGAGCAACTGACGTTACGCACCAGTTCTGGGTTCAGACAGAGGAAAGTCTGGTTCTTATCGTTATTATTGCCGTTGTTACTAGTAGTGGTGGTGACTACCGACTCGCTAAAGATAGTGTCTGAGAAGACAGAGTCTAGGTTGAACGGGGTGCCACCGAAGAGGGATTCCTGGCAGGTGGATTTGGGTCGATCGGTGGCTACCACTGGGTCTCTGGGGGGTTTGCTTGGTGGTGGTGGTTGATTATTAGTGTCTCGTTCTTCTGGATTGTTCTGCTTGTTCTGATTCTGATTAACCGTGTCCGTCTCCTGATTCGGGCTCCCATCAGATTCCATGATAGGTAAGGGACCTACTTTCGCCATCACCCTAGAGTCACTGTTGACACTGGATCGTCGCGAGGAACCCTCGGCTGTTGAGATGACGCTACTGGCCCGGGGTAGAGAGGTAGGAGACCATGGCCCTCTTAGACGCGCCTCCTTCCCCAACGGGGTGGAGAAACAGTTGAGACACCCAGACACAGAGGAAGATTTACCCTGGACGTAGAGCACCGCGATCGGGGACATGGCTGAGGCTCGGGTGGTGGTGGTCTCCGGAGCTTTGTTCAGACCTAATCCAGATCGAGATAGTACAGCAACCTGTCCCTGAGCTGTTTTGGGGACATTCCCTTCGGAAGGCTGCTGGGGGGCTCTGCTCCCGCTGGCGCACCTCCTGAGGACACTCCTTCTGGGCCAGGGGTCCTGGGTGCTACCAACCTCCCTCCCCCTACAGGGAACTGAACCCTGGGTGTTTGCTATGGCAATAGGTGAGGAGTTCTTTACTCCTACCCTCTCTCTGTGTTTGTTGCTGCTGGTGTGTGTTAAGGAAGTGGATCGCTGCTGTGTGTGTGTGGTCGGCGAGGGGTTCTGCCGTGTGTGTCGGGGGGTGGAGGTATCGCTAGGCGGAAGGCAGGAGGAAGAGGAGCGGCGGGATGACGGAGGCGGCTGGACCGGGCTACTGCCGTTGGACCAGGGTTCGTTGTCGAGGCTGAACTCTCCGCTGCTCTGGCTCTGGGCACGGCTCGGCACGCCATTCAGACCTGGGGGAACCGCGGAGAGAACGTCTCTTTAGGTTACACCAACAGCAGGCTACACTCTTGATTACAACTGTCTGGAAAATGTATGCATTTTCACAATGTATTATAAAGACGTTTTATGTCAAATAAACATAGCATAGGCGACAATACAAGCTAGTAAATGCATGTATCATTATTTCTGCCTATAGAGGGCAGTATTATCAAGCTGTTCAAACTAATGCCTACTTTGAGCAAAATAAGAGATTAACTTGAAAAAACGTCATGTTAACAGATATTGATTTATTATTCATTTTACATCTGTATACATGTTCTGCATCCCAAATGGCACCCTATAGGGCTCTGGTCAAAAGTAGTGCACTGTGTACTGAATAGGGTGCCATTTGGGAACCCTCAAATAATGAGTTAGCGGGATGTTGTTTACCGTGGTTTTGTAGTTCATCACCGTCGTCAAAGTCAGTCGCCACAGCACTGTCATTATAATCCTTGTCTGTGCAACACAAAATGGCAGGGGACGGAAAATGAGACAACACTGTGTGGGTATCCAGGACTGAGGCGGTCAAACTGGTCAGGTTAAAAGCAAGAGAAGCGTATGGGAAGTGGTAGTGTTCATTCAAACAAACAGAATTGCAGATGTTTGAAGCAACACATCCCTACAGAGACGTTGTAGCTCAAACCCCTTAGCAAATGTACCCTTGTAGCATGATTCTTAAAACTACAGCAAAAGGTGTTCATAGCAGATAGCTGATGAAGATGTCAAATGGAAGGACGTAATATGGATGGTGGAATGACTCTACCTGTCAAACATGGCTCATTGCTATCAGTGGCAGCGGCAGCAGCAGTGGCGGTGGGATAAAACAAAGGAGTGGTGGTGAGCTGGTGTTGATGGTTGATGATGGACAAGATGGAGTCGCTCATGGATGAGGTCATAGACTCCTTCCTGGATCTGTCATTCTTGACCTCTGACCCCTCTAGCTGCTCAGGGTCCTCAGACAGGGTTGAGGGGTACACCAAGTCATTCAGTTTGTCCAGGTCATTCAGGGCTGGGGGTGGAGGTGGAGAGAGATGACTTGAGTTGCCTCTGGTAATGGGGAAGTCCTATATTTTCTTTCCCTTCCTGTCTTTCATTCAAAGGACAGAAGGTTCTACACACTTCACTTGAAAAGTATGACGTTTATCAATAACTACGGTTTTAGCCTCACAACCTCTGTCAGAGTCTTCCTGCCTTCCAGCAATGTGGTCCCGAGAAACTAAAACATTATGAGGTACCAGTGTTCTGCAATGCAGTATTCCCCTGACCTCTTGTGTAACTCTACAGAACTGCATGGAGAACAGAAGAGTGAAAATATCTATGGTGACGGATGCTTATGCTAACAGAGAGAAAGAGTGGGTATGGGTATCAAAATTGCAATATATAGCAATATTATGGCTGAACTCAATAATAGGAACGTTGCCAAGCTGCACACTTTGCAGAACTCTACACGGAATTACACAGAGTATTGTCTAGGAGGATTTCTGCTGCATTCATTAAAACAATGGTAGACTAAAGAATAAGGTAAAGCATAGTTCACTAGACTGGGTCCCAGATCTGTTTGTGCTGTCTTGCCAACTTTGTATGGACTTGTCAATCCTAAGAAGTTGGCAAGACAGCAAAAACAGATCTGGGACCCAGGCTAATAGTTTGCTAATGATGAGAAAATAGGCAGGTTGCAGCCAAGATGAGGTAGTCACGAGACATCGACCCATCATGTTTCTTACACATGGAACGACGAAAGAGGGACTTGACTTTGTCCTTATCCTTCAGTCTGTTCCTCATAAGGGGAAAGATTTTCAGAGTGGACACTTTACAGTGTGGGACAACAAGGGACAGAGGAGGGAGAAACAGGGGAGGATGAAGGGAGGGGAACGGAGAGAACACGTTAACACACATTAAACAGACATGGGGAAAGACAGAAATAGACAAAACACGAGTTTGGCCTTATTGAGGGAAGGATCCACGTAAAGAAACATGCAGACATATCCATAGTGCAACACCAAGTAACAACTGTTTCTGCATGTCTGTCAAATAAACCCACGTATACAACACAGCCCTCAAACTACACTCTGGCCCTCCAAGACAGTTCCACTGCATTTTTTAATTGTTCCCCTCTAAATCAGGGACTGATTTAGACCTGGGACACCAGGTGTGTGCAATTAATTATTATGTAGAACAGAGAAGCAGCAGGCTCCGGACCTCGTAGGGTCAGAGGTGAGTTATCCTGCTATACAGGGTAGATACAGACAGAGCATCCCTACATCTTACCACTTCAGAAGTCAAGTGTGTATGAGGATTTCTTACCCAGGACTCCTATACAATGGCACAGCAACAGATGAGCTTCCAACAGATCATTTTTATTCCTTCTCATAGATATCTGTGTAAAAAGCCTGGGAGGCGGGTCTATCTTGATACAAATAGGAGGAGTCTGTCTTGTAGGGCTGTCAAATAAAGATGTAGCAATTGAGTGACTTCTGTCTCCCTGTCCAATCGGTGGTGGCTGGGGGAGGTTCCCTGCAGTAACTGGCTCCGCCCATATCTTTCTGTTCTATCCCTGATGGCCGTGGCTGCGGGGTCGGCCGTGGCGGGGGAAGGGGTCTAGCTGTCGCTCTCTCTTCTTGGCCTATAGCTCGTAGCAGGGCGGGTGGGCCTGCGGTGATGGCGGAGCGTGATTGGACAGCCCGTTTCTGCCTGGCCTATCAGGGCTCTCAGACGGGACCAATGGGAGGGGATAAGGAGGTCATACTCACTGCTGCTCCTCCGGGGGGAGGTGGTGGACCCACCCGAGCCGTCCGAACCCACGAAGGAGTCGTTGTCCTGGCAACAGGGAGCAGAGGGGGAGGTGGGCGGGAGGGCCTCGAAGGACCCGGAGCGTGTGGGGGTGAGGGAGCGATGGTGGTCAGAAGAGGAGGCGGGGCCACAACGCTCGCGGCTCCTCGGCTTCATCAGCTTCCTCATTTTCAGGGCGATCCAGTTCCCACGCCTCGGGAAATATAATACATACGTTAAAATCGATATAGAATAGGATAAACTTTGTCCCTGATGGGAAAATTGTCTTAACAATAAACAGGTAAAACTAACTAATACTGTATCCAAACTAATGAATCTTGTCACTGTCAAAGTGAATTCATTTCCTGTCCAAACGGCACTGTACCTCCGTGGGGGTGAGGGGTCATAGAACTTATACTGATCCATGATCTTCTCCTCCAGCTTCTCCTTCTGTCTCCTCAGCTCATTCAGCTTGTCTCTGAGAGGAGAGAGAGAAACACCGTGTTTCACACAGAGAGGTAACATCAACAGAAGAGGTCGCTGCTGCAAAGACGGCTGGTGTGTTTACGTCTTAGAATAAACTCTGACTGAACTGTCTCAACCGTCACACTCGGCACCTTTAAACACCATCAAACCCCGAGGTCGTATTTATTAGGCAGCAAACGGAAGAAAATGGACTGAAACAGTGAGGGACTACATGTACTCGTCCAATAAGGAACTCTCATTTCCGTTTTCCGTTGCAAAGCGTTTTCCGTTGCATGCAGCAACGAATACGACCCAGGTGAAAAGAATGTGAATGTTTTATTTCCATACATATTACACATAGCTTAGTATGCCCCATATGTCCAGAAGATAAACTCAAAATGGGGGAGATTTATTCCATATAGGCCAATGTTGACACTAGCAGAGAGAGAGGATTTTTTTTTAGGTCAGTCAACTTTTTTTTCTAAACTGGCACTACAGATGGCAGACGACATCAATAATCCATCCTCTGTCAAACTCAGAGGCCCAGTGGTTTTGGTGCTCTAAATATGATGGGATGCACTGTGTTTTTGGTGCATCGGTGCTCTATAGCTAAATCAAGGCCTTTTGTTTTGTGCTGCTCTGGAATGCCTTGTGTCCTATGTGAAGCCCATTGTTTAACCACAATGTGAATACATTCCATAAGTCTATCATTATGAGAAGAACTATACTGTGGCTGTAGCTACTATTGTACAAAATATGCTCTTATATACTGCAGATATACTGTACAGTGGCTGCTGCTGGTGGAACATCTATCTCCTTTGGTTCAATTAACTTCTAATTCAGTCCATTAACTGCAAGTTGGATTGCAAGGGGTTAAAGCTCTAGGACTCGGCATTCAGCCAGATAGATGGGTCCCTTACATGTGCTGTCTCTGTTCTACGTGGAACAGGTCCTTGCTCTCCATGGTCTGTTCTAGCAGGGTGCGGTTCTGCAGCATCAGGGTCTGGATCTGGTCCAGCAGGTGACGGTTCTCCTCCTCCAGGTTCCCCTTCAACTGACTCAGCAGCTAGACACAGGGGCACATAGTATATGTCAATGACTTCTTTAATGATAGAATTACTACAACACATCAATCTGGCACGAAACTGCTTTGAGAGCAAATGCGAATGCGTATATCCTCACATAGCCTCTTTGTATAGTGCTTGGGGAATACAGAATCCAATTACTTTGCCAGCAATGCTGTAATGACCCTGGGTTAATAAGGGTGGAGAATCGACTTTGCCACACGAGCATGCTTCTGTGGCACAGTCGATGGCGCGCTGGGCTTCGGGTCAGAAGGTGGAGGGTTCGAGCCGCACTCCCCGACTGTTTCATTACAATACGATCAACAACACCTTCATTACAACTCTACAGAATGTTGATCAAGTTTTGATTGATTAAAATGGATGCTTTTAGGTAAATATATTTTTAATTATAACTAAAATGAACCTGGATGGTGAAAGTATTATTAGAAACTGGGTGGTTCCAGCCCTGAATTTTGATTGGCTGACAGCCGTGGTATATCAGACCGTATACCACGGGTATGACAAAACATTTATTTTTATTGGTCTAATTACATTTGTAACCAATTTATTATAGCAGTAAGGCACCTCGGGGGTTTGTGGTATATGGCCAATATACCACGGCTAAGGGCTGTATCCAGGCACTCCGCGTTCTGTCGTGCTTAAGAACAGCCCTTAATCGTGGTATATTGGTCATTTACCACACCCCCTCGAGCCTTATTGCTTAAATATATCCTTCATACCTCACACTGGTTGGTGAGCTTGGTGTTGGTGATGTCTAGCTGTTGGTACTGCTCTCTGAGCTTGTTGAAGTTGGACTCTAGCTTGGTCTGCTCCAGCTTGGTGCTGTTCAGCAGGGTCTTCATGTTCTTATGGTCCGCCTGGAGCTCCTCCTGATCCTTCAACAGCTGACGGTACGTCTGGTTCAGCCTGGGGGCACATAGAAATATACATAGAAGAAACACTCTGAAAAAAGTAAAGCGAAAACATATTGATAAGAACAACAGTTAGACAAGCAAAGTTCTCTGAATTCTATGTAAAAAGCTATCAGCCTGTAACTATCTTTATTGTGAGCTTGTGTGTGTAGTGAGCTATGCTGTGTGTAGAGGGAGTCTTTGTCATCTTTAGGAGATGCTGTGTGTGTGTGTGTTATGCTATGTGCGCCACTCACCAGTCCTTCTCATCCCGGAGCTGTCGACACTCTGAGGCGGTGGTCCTGTGCTGCTCCTTCTCCACAGACATCTTGTCCTGCTCCTCTCTCAGAGCCTTCTCCAGACCTTCTAGTTTGGCCTTCTGCTGCAGCAGCGTTTTGTACCTACAGCAACACACCATCGTGGTTATTTAGAGAGCTTTCCCCTCGGTTGCTGTTTTCGTTGCATGGATGGGAAATGAGTGTCACAGCCATTGATGAGTGTCTTTGATAAAATATGAATGGATAGAACCTATATACCGTAGTTTTAAAATCCACATGATTTTTCAAGATCCATTTGACTTGGTGGCACAACAGATATCCTCATTGTTGCACGAGAACATAACATAGCAACACAAAAAAATGTACTTTATTGTTGAGAGGTGGAATTTAAGCAACCATTACTCAAGCATTCAAATTGTATACCATGAACCATCAGAATGGTCTCTGGTCCCCCTCCTCTACCTGTCCTCCAGCGTTCTATGCTCCAGCTCCAGAGTGCGGTGGACGTTCTTCAGACAGCCGTGTTTTCCCATCAGGGCCTCGTAGTCCATGGCTTGTCTCTCGTGCAGCGCCGCCAGCCTCTCGTGGTCCCTCAGGAGCTGGTCGTACACGGCGCGCAGCTCCTCGCGCTCACGCATGGCCACCTCCTTATCACCCTCAGTGCTGGATTGTTGGCATTGGAGCTGAGCGTTCTGGGCCAGGAGTGATGCACTCTGGGAGTTCAGAGTGGACTTCTCCACCTGTGGTTGGATAGGCGTGGAGATGATTATTATGTGTGAAAAGGTTGTAATTCAAAGGTATGAGTTTATACTGTATAAGATGAAATACTACTCATACCATGTATGAAAGGACTCTAAAAAGGGTTCACATTTAACAAATCAACTAAAGTTGCATTCAAACTGCTTCATGTAACACCAGCCTTACAGTATCAGGTTCCATTAGAATGGCATTATATGAGGCAACTTGAGTCCTAGGTATAAAAACAAGATGCATCTAATGTATAATGGATATCTGCACACAGATTTCACTTCAAAATAAAAGTACTCACTTCAAAATAAAAGTTCATATTTTGGAAGCATTAAATCAGTGTGTGTGTATTTGTGTATTTTGAGTATCTCATCAGTATACTGGGAGTATATTAGTATATCAGGAATGTTGCTCCTCTAACCTGCAGGTTAGCGTTGTGTGTCTGGAGAGCCGTGTTGTTCTCCTGCAGGGAGGCGGTCTGTCTCTGCAGGGCCAGGATCTGAGCCTGCAGGCCGTCTGACTGGGTCTCCAGCTGTCTGAGCTGGGCCTGCAGTGCCTGACGCTCTGCCTGCAGTGTGGCATTCTGCAGTAGGGGAGGAAAAGAGGGACAAGTCAATAATACATAGAAAAAATGGGAAGCTGGTGTTGATCCATAGTAATAGTCTGGTTGAGATGGATAACATTTGTATTAACGTGGCAATGTAATGTAATTAAATAATGAAGCGTCTGCTAAATGACTAAAATGTAAAGTAGGTTTGATTTCTATCATCCCATAGTCATTATTGGGAGGACTTTAAACAAAGTCAGATGCATTTCAGAAAATATAAACATTGAAATAAGAGCATCAAATTTAGTGCTTAGTCACAACATGATGACACAAAGTTCTCCACTCACGTTCCTCTCCACCTCGATGAGGCGGTCCTTGACCCTCAGCAGCTCCCTGGTGGCCTCCTGGCTCTCCCGCTGCCATCCGCTTACCGCCCTGTCACTCTCCCTCTGAGGGGTGGGGCTACGGGCCGCATGCTCCTCCTCCTCCCTCTGCAACAGGGCTTCGTAGTTCAGACGCACCTGTAGGGGGTCAAGATCAAAGGTCAGATACCGCTACTGAGCGAGGCCATTTGTCAACTTCAGGCTTCAATATGCTTTGAAAAAGAATTCCAATGTAGAAGTGAATGAATGTAGACAAGGTATAGTTTCCCTTTGAAACGGAGGAACTTTAGGCCAGACTCACAGTCTTGAGCTCTTGACGTAGCTGCTGGTTGAGGGTGGAGGACTCCTGCAGACGAGCCTCAACGGCAGCCATCTTGTCTTCTTTGATCTGCAGGGACCTCTTCAGAGACGACTCCAGCTCAGACTCCAACATCTTGAACCTACTGGGGAGAGGGAAATAAAATAAAGGGGGATTTAGAACAACACGTGGGGGAGGGGAAAGTAGACATATTTTTCTGTGTTTTGTCACGGACTGTAATTGATTTCATTGAAAAATAACCCACCAATCTATTGTTATGTGTATAACACAGCCATTCACGAACTTAATTGAAGATTTGTGTAACTATCACCTAACCTGGTTTATGGGGGGTAGACTAAATCAGTTGCATGAACCTCGCTGTGTCCAGTGTTTCACCTGTTGTCTGGAGTTTCCTCGTCACTCTGTGGTGATGTGTCCTGGTTGAGGACTCTCATCTCCAGCTCCTGGGCCAGCCTCTCCAGCTCATTCTCCCTCTGCTGGGTCTTCAGCTTGTCACTCACCAACTCCTACAGAGGAACGACGGTCAGAAATATCCGCTTTTTGTATCATCACATATTTCAGTTCAGTGACTCCTCTTGCAGCCATGTAAAGCTCGTGTGACCAATTAACTATTTATCAGAGAGCTGTTAAATCAAAAACAATTGATATACTGTATATTCATGACATGTGATCTAAATCGCCACGACTTCAAGCTCGCTTAACTTTATCTTTCCATAAGGAAACGTACAAATCTGTCATGTCAGGCACACTGAAATACATGAGTATCACACATAAGAAGCTAATGCTGATCTGAGTGGCTTCACCTCTCTCAGGGTGACCAGGGCCCTCTGGCTGATCGCTCCCTGCTTGGCCAGCTCTCTGTTATCCCTCTCCAGCCCCTTGACCCTCTCCTCCACCTCCTTCAGCCTCTCCACCTCCTTCCCCATCCCCCTGTTATAATTTAATAGAAATATAAACCATTTAGCAGATGCTTTTATCCAAAGCAACTTACAGTACAGTCAGGGCACACATTTTTGTATATTGTATTGAATATGAGTAGATACATTTGTATACGAGTGCATACTTTTTTATACAGTTGAAGTCGGAAATAGGTACAAAAATATCTATATCCACAGTAAAACGAGTCCTATATCGACATAACCTGAAAGGCCACTCAGCAAGGAAGAAGACACTGCTCCAAAACCGCCATAAAAAAGCCAGACTACGGTTTGCAACTGCACATGGGGACAAAGATCGTACTTTTTGGAGAAATGTCCTCTGGTCTGATGAAACAAAAATAGAACTGTTTGGCCATAATGACCATCGTTACGTTTGGAGGAAAAAGCGGGAGGCTTGCAAGCCGAAGTAACCATCCCAACCGCGAAGCACTGGGGTGGCAGCATCATGTTGTGGGGGTGCTTTGTTGCAGGAGGGACTGGTGCACTTCACAAAATAGATGGCATCATGAGGATGGGAAATTATGTGGATATATTGAAGCAACATCTCAAGACATCAGTCAGGAAGTTATAGCTTGGTCGCAAATGGGTCTTCCAAATGGACAATGACCCCAAGCATACTTCCAAAGTTGTGGCAACATGGCTTAAGGACAACAAAGTCAAGGTATTGGAGTGGCCATCACAAAGCCCTGACCTCAATCCTATAGAAAATTTGTGGGCAGAACTGAAAGAGTGTGTGCGAGCAGGGAGACCTACAAACTTGACTCAGTTACACCAGTTCTGTCAGGAGGAATGGGCCAAAATTCACCCAACTTATTGTGGGAAGCTTGTGGAAGACTACCCGAAACGTTTGACCCATAGTTAAACAATTTAAAGGCAATGCTACCAAATACTAATTGAGTGTATGCAAACTTCTGACCCACTGGGAATGAGATGAAAGAAATAAAAGCTTATATAAATCATTCTCTCAACTATTATTCTGACATTTAACATTCTTAAAATAAAGTGGTGATCCTAACTGACCTAAGACAGGGAATTTGTCTCGGATTAAATGTCAGGAATTGTGAAAAACTGAGTTTAAATGTATTTGGTGTATGTAAACTTCCGACTTCAACTGTACATGTGATCCCAGCGATCCCAGCGGGAATCAATCCCACAATCCCACGATCATATCATGGTGACCATTAGCATCATACCTGTTCTCTCTCTCCAGACTAGCCACCCTCAGGTTGCTCCCGTCCAGGGTAGAGTCCTGGATCTCTGCCTGTTGCCTCAGCCTGCGGTTCTCCTTCTCCAGCCTCCTCTTATCTCTCTCCAGGCCTGAAGCCTCCTGCTCCAGGGTCTGCTTCTCCTGCTCCAGCTGCTCCATGCGCCGCGAGGAGATCCTCAGCTCCTCCAGCCCAGCCTGCAGGATCTGGTTCTCAGCCTCCAGCTCGTGGACCTCGGCCTCCAGCCGCTGGAGCTTCCGGCCTGGAGGTGAGTGGATGTATGGATGGAAGGGTGTGGGGGTGGATGGATAGGTGGTTGGATGGATGGGCATGTGCGAGGGTGGGTGGATAAAAAATAAATAATAATACGTCTGAATTAATATAGGCTACTTCATTAATCACCAATCATCAATTATTAGGTTTGCCGGCATACAGAGCACAAAAATCAACAGGCATATGGATCCCTGAACAAATAAAGCGTTTCATATTGCCCATTTAATGCCCCTGTATCTAACGCAACAGAGCCAAACGCTACAAAGAGACAGCAGTACCACAACATTCTCACAGAAGACCAACCTGTGTTGTCCAGGGCAGCCTGAAGCCGCTGGTTCTCTGTGTCCAGGGCTCTACACTTAGCTTCCAGGCGCTCTGTGTGCTTAGTGGATGAAGAGGAAGCCCTCGTCTGCAGCCCCGTGCTACTGTTCTCCCGACGTGGACTCTTGTTCTTAGAGCAGGGTGAGGTGTCGCGAGTCAGAGACACTGAAGCGCCTGGTTGAAGGAGATTGCGGGTGTTGTCTTTAGCTACTGCTTCCGGGTCAGCCATGGGGTCACTCAGATGGCAAGACTCTCCGTCTTCGAGTTGGCCTTTCTCTTGCTTCTGAAGGTCCATCTTCTCCTTGAGGGTCTCGCTCTCTCTCTCCAGTCGGTCAATCTCTCCCTCTAGGTCAACCGACACTCCGTTGCACTTTGTGTGATGTGATGTGTCTATGTCAATGTCACAATCCTCTTTGATGACCAATTCAGACTGCTCCCAGGAGGTGTTGTCTAAACTGCCAAGGTACTCTCTAACCACCTCAACCTAATAAACAAGGAAACACGACCAACATTTTCACATGGAAATAGCACCGTTCACTGCTATAGTTCGATAGAGTCGACGGAATCCGAATGTGTGGGTTGATGGTTGTACGTGTGCTCCCTGAGCAGCTGTGTGTGGCTATTGTGTTCATGTTTGTGTCGTGGTCCCTGGTTAGTTACCGTGTTTGTGGGTCGCTGGCTGTCCCTCCGCGTGTGCTCATGGTTATGGTTGTGCTGCGGTCCCAGGCTGAGGTCAGCAGCTCTCAGATCCTCTATGGTCCTGAGCAGGCTTTGGTTCTCTCTCTCCAGCCTCAGCAGATGACTCCTAGTCCCATCAACCACCTCCTCACCCAGAGACTTCTGACCTGAACACAACCATCAGACCGAAAGGATGACAGGAATACGAACTAGCTGTTACATAACCTCCACTATGAACAGACAGGTGAGATAATGACTGAATGGATGATCTTATTGAAGTTATCCTTTTTGTGCCATATAGAATAGTCCATAACGTTAGAATGATATTTCACATGTCACTTCTCTTCCTATAAGTACCATTGCTCCCACAGGGCAGATGAAGTGGGTAGAGTAGACTGTCAGCCTTACCCTGTGAGTTGTCGGGGCTCCTGGAGAGCTGCTCCAGCTCCCATCCCAGGTGCTGTGACTCCTCCATGCTCCTCCTCTGGGCCAGCTCCAAGGCCAGGTTCTCCTCCTGCAGCTCCTCCATGCGCCTCCTGTCCACCTCCTTCTCCTGGGAAGGGCCGAGAGGGAGGACGAGGGTGAGATGACGTTGTTATTCTAAAGATATTCAACTTCCCATTTCTCTATCTGATCTTCGTTGAAAGTATGACCTTTTGACCATGGCACACACATGTCCACAACATAACCCAAGCATGTATGATCCTCTTTGTCCATCAACCTGTTCCATCGCATGTATCCTCCAATACACATCCTCCCCTGCACTAAGACCAGTCCCTTTCCTATCCTTCCCTTAACCTTTCACCTGTTTCCCCTCAATGTTCATATTGACCACTGTTTACATACATGTAATCCACTGCATAATGCTCCGTGTTTTCTACCTGTTCCATGACATGGACCCTGGCGTTGAGCAGCAGACTGTGTTTCTCTAGCTGGTGTAGTTTATCAGAGCGGGCCCTCCACCCCTCCAGCTGCTGCTGCAGTACAGCCTTGGTCTCCAGCAACACACAGTTATCCTCCTTCAACTCCTACAAGATAAGACACAAATCAACGCTGTTACAAAGAAACTCCTGTCGGGTACATGACAACAACAGATTTATGTCAATTGTTAAATGATGAAATACATGAAGTATTGTTTGAGATCTAGCTAAGTTTTTGCAAAGTGCGATAACAGTAATTTGTAAAACCTTCACATTTGATTTGAAATATTAGTAGCTGTGGTGGTTTGCATTCTGAAACGTTCTGATATAAATTTAACCGTGGACAAAATTCACATTTTAAGGTAAAACAGCGTTTTGTTTTCAATGTGGCTGTTTATCATGCTATATTCTGAGTATTGAATGTGTTCCTCCGTACGGTACCGTACCTCCACTTTGGCCTTGTAGAACTCCATGTTGTGTAGTTTCTCGCGGTATCGTCCCACCTCGCTCTCCAGCTTGTCAGCCCTGATGGCCCTCTCTCTCAGGGCATCCAGCTCGTCACGGTACGTACGGGCTGACCGGGCCTCCGCTAGCAACACAGAGTTCTGATACGGACACCGACACGGGAAAGAGTTTTAGCATACATGGGACACCGTCGTGGGGTAAATATACGGCAAGAGTTCTCTCAAGTGGGGAGAGGAAAATACTGGGAAGTAGCCCCTGTCTTAAAACAAACCTACAGTTTAAACAAAACTATCTACACTGTATTTATCTTTTGAATATTAAAGTCTTTGAATTTCACTGAATGTATGAGAGGTTTCCCTGACCATGTAACCCAGTTGATGAAAAACCATGTTTTAGGCATGAAAATAAATAAGAAATCTCTCTTTCTCCTTTCAAGAAAACAGATTTAGGAAGTCAGGAGATCAAGCTACTGTTGTAGAAAACAGTGTTGAGGTGTAGCCACGGTCACTAGCTAAGCACTACGGCTTTATCTACACTGAAGCATAGTGTACATTCATCTGAATAATCTCTGATAGAAGTAAGGATACTGTGTGTCATGTTACTGAGGGTTAGAGAGGAGGTCCATGTGTGTGTGTGTGTGTGTGTGTGTCTGTGTGTGTGTGCGTGCGTCTCTTCTCTCTACCTCCTGTTGAATCCTCTTGAACTCAGCCTCCATGTTCTCCAGCTCCTGTCTGCAGTCCAGTACCTGCTCACTCTTCTCCTCTCTGAGCGGGAGGGAGGGAGGGAGGGAGGGGAGAGAAAGAGATGGAGAGGGAGGGTGTAAGTATGCAGAGCTTTTCTTAATGTTGCCGCACAAACGCATGCACGCCACCCGCACGGTCCCGACTTCTACCCCCCATCCACTCAGACAGATACAGTAGGTCAAGTCATACAGCCATTATATACAGCTCTCGGAGAAGACATTTAACATGTTCAATTTAATATTATATAAGAGAACCCTTTGAAGAACCCCTTTTGGGTTCCATGTAGAACCCTTTTGGGACCCTTTTTTTCTAAGAGTGCAGATATGGGATGCCTGGCTCCTGCTTGCTTGGCCACATTCCACCACACACTGCAGCACCCAGACCATCACCTCCTCCACCCCCAGGTTCTCTGGGAAGTAACACCACACTGACCAGGCATCCAATGCATGACCATTTTTTAGAATCCCTAGGAGAAAAGCTTCTCTCGTACGTGTTTTCTCACAAACCTATCACTTTGTTGACATCAAGTGTGCCCTACAACCGAAAGCTGTTACATTTCTAGGGACAGAACAGATAGTGTTGGGTTGCATTATGAGGATACTGTACTGCCCAGGGGGTAGAGTCAGCATGTCCCGGTTAGACAATGAAAGCGATAAAAGAGAGAAGAGGAGGAGAGATGGAGGGCTGAATCAGGTCTGGGGAGGGAGGAAGAGGGCCAAAGTGGGACAATGGTGATGCAAGGCCCTGGAGGTTCATGCCAAGGCAGGCCAGGGAGAGAATCTGGGCCAAACTATCCCCAGACACCTTCTCCTGTATCCGTTCAGGATGACTCTCTCTCTCCCTCTCTCTCTCTCTCTCTCTCTCTCTCTCTCTCTCTCTCTCTCTCTCTCTCTCTCTCTCTCTCTCTCTTCACTGTTGACCGTTTGCCTTGTCTCACAGCTCAACTGTTTAACCTCCAAACATATGTGGAGACAACCTGAGAAAAAAAGCACTTACAGGATTTGATTTCAACTAATTATTTAAAAAATATATAAAATGATACTGGAACTAGTTGGTCTCATTCATGCTATTTCAAATGTTGTACAGAATATAAAACAGGAAATGAAGATGCCCTAGGGTGCTTTTGAGTTCTTTAAAGAAGGCTTACATACAGTATATCCTCTAACGCTGGGTTAGGGAAATGACATATGTATCCTCTAAACACAACGAGCAGTTGGGTGGAAGATGACTCAGAAAGTCCTGAAGCAGGGGCCTCCCGGGTGGCGCAGTGGTCTAGGGCACTGCATCGCTGCGCTAGCTGCGCCACCAGAGTCTCTGGGTTCGCGCCCAGGCTCTGTCGCAGCCGGCCGCGACCGGGAGGTCCGTGGGGCGACGCACAATTGGCCTAGCGTCGTCCGGGTTAGGGAGGGTTTGGCCGGTAGGGATATCCTTGTCTCATCGCGCTCCAGCGACTCCTGTGGCGGGCCAGGTGCACGGTGTTTCCTCCGACACATTGGTGCGGCTGGCTTCCGGGTTGGAGGCGCGCTGTGTTAAGAAGCAGTGCGGCTTGGTTGGGTTGTGCTTTGGAGGACGCATGGCTTTCGACCTTCGTCTCTTCCGAGCCCGTACGGGAGTTGTAGCGATGAGACAAGATAGTAATTACTAGTGATTGGATACCACGAAAATTGGGGAGAAAATATTTTTTTTAAAGAAGAAAAAAAAGAAAGTCCTGAAGCAGTACTGCACTACTGTTAAAATGACAGATTGTGCCTTTCAAGTACATTTATGCTTAGCCTGCGTTTGAGATCTGTTTATGTTGTCTTGCCAACCCCATTGCTGTTATTGTCATGCCCAGGTTACTTTATGACTACTGAGTGGGAGGGTTGGGACTGGGAGTGTCCTTATCTGACTACTCACAGCTCCTGACGCAGCCGTCTGACCTTGGCCTTGGAGTCGGCCAGCTCTACAGACAGGTGCTGGTGGGATGCCGCCTGCTGTTGCATGCTGGGACAGTCGCTGGGGGACTGGGCGCTGGGCGGAGAGGGTGACGAGGTGGACTCTCTCTCCTGCATTAGCTCTAAAATAGTCTTGTGTGGGGAGGAGAAAAGAACAGAGGGAGGAAAGATGAAAATAGGACAGGAAATGACACTTCTCCTTCACCTGTCATTTCAAGTTCAACTTCCTCCCTTTCAAGTTCCTCCGTTTCAACTTCCTCCATTTCACCACAGATCAATATAAAAGGTTAATCAGTAACTATTGCTATAAAAGCCTAGTAAGACAATGCTCAAAGATATTCCATTGAAATACATTATCGTCAAATTACGGAATATTTTATGACACAGCAATATCTTGTATGACTCAGCAAGGTCAAACCTAGAAACACTGTGCAGTATGTCAACAGTTGCCCCTACCTCCAGCTGTGTGTCTCTCTGGTCCACCAGGCCTACATAAGGATAACATAACACATTCATAACCCTTCATAACCCCTCCATAACCCATTTATAACCCCCTACCTCCAGCTGTGTCTCTCTGGTCCACCAGGCCTACGTAAGGATAACATAACACATTCATAACCCTTCATAACCCCTACATAACCCATTTATAACCCCCTACCTCCAGCTGTGTCTCTCTGGTCCACCAGGCCTACATAAGGATAACATAACACATTCATAACCCTTCATAACCCCTCCATAACCCATTTATAACCCCCTACCTCCAGCTGTGTCTCTCTGGTCCACCAGGCCTACGTAAGGATAACATAACACATTCATAACCCTTCATAACCCCTACATAACCCATTTATAACCCCCTACCTCCAGCTGTGTGTCTCTCTGGTCCACCAGGCCGACATAAGGATAACATAACACATTCATAACCCTTCATAACCCCTCCATAACCCATTTATAACCCCCTACCTCCAGCTGTGTCTCTCTGGTCCACCAGGCCTACATAAGGATAACATAACACATTCATAACCCTTCATAACCCATTTATAACCCCCTACCTCCAGCTGTGTGTCTCTCTGGTCCACCAGGCCTACATAAGGATAACATTACACATTCATAACCCTTCATAACCCCTACATAACCCATTTATAACCCCCTACCTCCAGCTGTGTGTCTCTCTGGTCCACCAGGCCTACCTAAGGATAACATAACACATTCATAACCCTTCATAACCCCTACATAACCCATTTATAACCCCCTACCTCCAGCTGTGTGTCTCTCTGGTCCACCAGGCCTACATAAGGATAACATAACACATTCATAACCCTTCATAACCCCTCCATAACCCATTTATAACCCCCTACCTCCAGCTGTGTCTCTCTGGTCCACCAGGCCTACATAAGGATAACATAACACATTCATAACCCTTCATAACCCATTTATAACCCCCTACCTCAAGCTGTGTGTCTCTCTGGTCCACCAGGCCTACCTAAGGATAACATAACACATTCATAACCCTTCATAACCCCTCCATAACCCATTTATAACCCCCTACCTCCAGCTGTGTGTCTCTCTGGTCCACCAGGCGTCTGAACAGGGTCTCCAGGTCCTCAGCACAGAGCTCGCTGGCCTCCAGCCAATGGAGGTCCAGTACACTATCCTGACTGTGGGTAACCTGACCAATCACAGGGAGGAACAGAGAGTTGCAGTCACAATGATTTACAGCACCGAAGGTTGGTGAGGACGGGCTCGTGGTAAAGGCTGCAGCAGAATGAGTGGAATTTATTCAAATAAATCAAATACATGGTTTGACGCCATTCCATTCACTCCATTCTCCGTATATATGTATCTCAAAGCAGTACGTGGAATGATACTGTACATAGGTACCACTTCATAATAAATTACCCTAAAAACATGTTAGTGTGTGGAGTCAAGTATAGTGTAATATTGTGCAGGTCTTTTATCAATATCTATGTGTGTTATTAGACTCATCCTCTAATGTTGCAAAACACCCAGCACATGTGTTTCAAATGACAATGTTCGGACCAATGTTATTGGTCTGTTTCTAGATTGGCTACAATGGAAGACTGGCAATGCAACGACAGTTTTTCATTGCACACTGTCCCCAAAAAGTGCTTGATGATCGTGCTGTGTAACAGTGACAGAACACTGTGTATCGTTGTCACGCAGACAAGACAACACGTGCTAGAATGTTCCTTTGGTATTCATTCCTGGGGAATCCTAAAGCCTTTTCATTTAGTTTGCATTGCTCGTGACCTGTTCAGAGTATGTCAAATCTATCACACTGAATCAATCCCTGGGCCTATCACACTTAGAGTACTGCCCAGTTATATGGTCAATCACACTTAGAGTACTGTCCAGTTATATGGTCAATCCCTGGTCCTATCACACTTAGAGTACTGTCCAGTTATATGGTCAAGCCCTGGTCCTATCACACTTAGAGTACTGTCCAGTTATATGGACAATCCCTGGTCCTATCACACTTAGTGTACTGTCCAGTTATATGGTCAATCCCACTTAGAGTACTGTCCAGTTATATGGTCAAGCCCTGGTCCTATCACACTTAGAGTACTGTCCAGTTATACGGTCATCTGTAGCAAAGAAAGATCTAAAAAAGCTCCAAATGGCTCAAAACAGGGCTGCCTGGTTTGCTCTATCCGTATGAATATTATCCAAATGCATCAGAATCTCTCACGGCTTCACGTTCAAAACAAATTACTATCCAGTCTTCTGATTTTCTTTAGGAATGTTATATTTTTGAAAAACACACTGAATTTTTCAGTCCAGTTATTACATACTAGCAACACGCATAACCACCAAACCAGACAGGCAAATTCATGGCAGCTAAAACAACCCACGCCAAGGACAAATCGCCTTAAATCTACAGTTTTATGTAGAGCCATAGCTGAATGGAACTCTTTACCAATCCATATTTCTCAGGCAAAAAGTAAATCCACCTTCAAGAAGAAAATAAAAGAACATCTAATGCGATAGACCATATGACTGGACAGGAAATAGAAAGCATCAACTGAATGTTAAATGTGTTTCCTGTCAGGTATTGTAATTATCTGTATTGTCTACTTGTTGAATGTTTGTGAAGTCTTGATTGTGGTTGTTTGTAATGTCTTGCTAGTTGGTGTTGGACCCCAGGAAGATTAGCTAGCGTTACGGCGTTAGCTAAATTGGATCCTAATAAAAATTACGAATTGACCTATGACCTTAAGTTCCATGTGAACTTCTATTACCTGAGGGAAATAATTACGGAATTTCCCATATGAACTAAATACAATGAAAGGTATTATTGTTCTCCTAAATAAATAAATGTGGGATAAATGTGGTATAAAGCTAACCACGTAGTCCTTTGTAGCTCAATTGGTAGAGTGTGGTGCTTGTAATGCCAGGGTAGTGAGTTTGATTCCCGGGACCACCGTATAAAATGTATTCACACATGCCAAATGGATTTATTATGTTGTTGTTTATTACTATATTATATATTATTATTATTATATATTATTATATATTACTATATTATATAGGACCTTTAACGAATTATTGTACATTTAATGTTTGTAATGCTTTTTTAAAAAGGATAATTATTTAAATCACAACACAGTTTGATGCATGTCGCTATAAACAGTTTGCAAATGGCTAGCCTGCCCTTGTCATGTCCTCAATGACTAATACTTCCACATAAGAGAAACATGCATGTTACTGAATGTGGAACAAGCTAGCCTGAGTCCCAGATCTGTCTTGCCGACTCTACTGCTGTCATTGTCACGCACAGACCAGGGACAAGCGCAACGTGGAAGGAGATACTGTACCTCTTGGATATGAGCAGCTATTGCTGCTTTCGTGTCGAAGTCGAGGGTCTGGATGCGTTCCACGTACTCCTCTTTCTTCTCACACTGAAAACACACAGTGGGTGTAGTAGATTAGGGTCTTAATGAGTGGGTGTAGTAGATTAGGGTCTTAATGAGTGTGTGTAGCCTAGCCTGGGGGACGGACATCCTGTTGGTGAGGTGAAACAGGGGTCCCCCTCAAATCCTCAATTATGAGCTAGCTAAAACAACAAGCAGACCCCCCCCCCCCCCCCCCCCCCACACACACACACAGTGACACACAAATACACACAACCCTCCAACTCCTCCTACCTGGACAGCACAGCCCAATAAGAGAAGAAGTAATTTCTTCATTTCCTCCAGACTTTGCTCTGAGGAGAAAACCCCAAAATACAACCCCCCACATTAGATTCAGCAGTGGAGTGGCAAGACACATCTGGGACTCAGGCTAGCTTGTTCCACATTCAGTAACATGCAGATTAAAGTCAATGATTAAAGGAGAGTCAGATGCAGCCTAACTTGAGGCAGGCTGCTGTGTGAATTTGGGTCACTCATCAGGCCAGAGCCTGTCACCAAGGCTAGCACATCTATCAGACTGATGGTGTGCTATTGAATTACACATCTGCTGAAGACACAGACAGCGAAGGCCGTCAAAGTCTGTCTTATAGGAGTTTTGAGGTCAATTTATAGGGCAGCATTGCAAATTAACTGGTCTGATTTACTCATATGAATAATTATATTCTGTCACGGTATGTCATGGACAACAAATGGAAGGATAATACTGCAAACTCTAAGATGGTGTCAATCATCTGACAAACTGTACTTAACTGTGCAGCACAGATACAGTTGGTATTTCTAGTCTCTCAACAGACATGTGTGACTGGCAAACCAAGTCTACAGGTAGGATCTTCATTTGACCACTTTCTCATAGAAGGAAAAGAATCCTGCAGCAACAGGAAATGTGAATTATTGTGTGGATTATAATTTATGAACATTTTTGTAGGGGTTGATAAAAAATGTTGTTAGGGCAAATCAAGTCTGATATTTTAAAGTGGATATTACCAACTTGAAAAGCCTTTTTAAACATTGAATACAATAAAAGTTTGACATTTTCGGCAACAACAGGGTGATCAAATGAAGATTCTACATCTGTGGAACTAAAGTAGTACTGTATTTTACATAGAATTCAATGGCCACCAGTAGAATTTAAAGGGTGTACTGCTCTCGCTTTGGGTTTCTCAACAGAATGTAAAACGGTGTGGGCATGGTGGGCATACATACCACAGTGAGGAGTCTTGCCAAGCACCAACAAGTTGGGTAAGGGCATCATGATCAGCTGCCTCAGAGTCTCCTAGGAAAGAGAGAAAAGGGGGGATGAAAAAGGGAGGATGGGTACAGAAAAGGACAATGAAAGAGTGAGACAGGAGGACAAAAAACACTGTTGGGATCTGGCCAATGCTATCTGAATGAGGAAGGTTGTATATGTATAGTCAGGCATTTAAATATGTAGACTTGGTGCCAACAGATGGAGAGGGACCAGAATGGCTGTAAGAAATGGGCAGTTTCTTTGGTGCTTCTTTATGCATAACCCTTTCAGCCTATAATGCCAGAGGCACTTTCCAGTCTGGGGAATTGTTGACCAGACCTGAGTTCAAATAAAATGTATTTTCTTTCAAATATGTAGCACATTTTATTTAGGCTGCGTCGAGTGCCAGGTGGGCAGGGTTTGCACTTTAGGGACTATTCCATTGGTTCCATTGTGCCAGGATAAGCTCAATCAAGCACAGCGAAAGTATTGGAAAGAAACTAAATACTATTTGAACCCATGTTTGTTGTTGGTCGCTACAGTGGCTAGCTAGGCTAATGTGGTGTGAATGTGTAATGCAATGTTTAATTTCCCATTGAGAAAAAAACCAGGGCCCCTCTTTAGTCCAGGAAACAATTAGTAAAGTCCCCAGTAAGAGAGTTCCATTCTGGCTAGCCATGCAGCTGTGATGCAGTAAAATCAACCACTGCCATCCAAACAACCAGTCAATTTTTCCAGTGACCGTGACCCATTTCTAGTGAGGAATGTTCAAGGGACTGGGCTCTGGGGTCACTTTGCTTTCCCCCTCGAGCTAAAATCTGATTATGAAGTGAAGTCAATTTTTTTGATTGCGGTTTATAGCAGAGTTGAGATAAAATCATCTCTTCAAACAGTGATTGGTGCACTACACACAAAATAAGACTTGGATACATTTGACATGGAGATGACAGCTGTAATGTTGCAGCTGAATATGACAAAAAAATATATCTTTAAAAATCCTGTCACAAAATGCACAAATCTAAGACTAACACAAACTAGGCCAATTCCATCCCAAAATAATTATGTCTAAATATGACAGAATTTGAATCTGTCCTGAAATGATAGTGTCTGGGATTCAAACTCCATTTCATCTCTTGTAGCCTACATTACTGCAGAGAGAGAGAGAGGAGAGCTGCCGTCTTCATTTGCCATCTTAGCATACCTCCCAAATTGCAATCCACTCCTTTTTGACCAGGGCCCATAGGGAATTCTGAGGGGAATTCATTAGATATCTTGATTGTTCTTGGTGTTTCTTTCCTGTTTTTTTTGCTGAGCAAGAATTAGAAGTGATTGAACTGTCCCTCTGGAATCCAAATCAAACCCTTGGGAAAGTAGATCGCTGCGATGATGAGATTGAACTCGTACTCAACTGTGGTAAACACACCACAGACCCTTTACGTAGTAACTACAACAATATCATTTCAAAAGACTATCATACTTCATGTATTTTTCTAGATGATATACTGTAATGATACACTATGTGTGCTGTATGAGGAGGGTTTGTACAAATGCATGCCTGTAAATAAATACAGATACTAGAATAATTGTGTTTCATACAAACAAACTAGCTAAATACATTCTGTTTCAAAATGATCTCCATACTGGAAATATAACAATATAAAGTATGTCTCGGGGCTATCACACATTCACACTGTACTATATATTCTAACCCACCGGAAGAAAACCTTAATTCTCTATTTCCCAATCCCTACTGATCTTATGTCTGTATAATTGCTCTGTTTTTAATTACTACAATTGCTTTCATCCAAACCGCGGCATTAGACAGACAGACAGTCGTGACTGAGAGGGACTCTCTCGCTCTCTGTCGTGATCCCACCCAAATGGGTCGTTCCAAAGCCCTGTCGGTCTGGCACAGGCATTACTGTAGCCTGCCTAACGACACACACTGATGGCACAGATGTTTACATGGTGGATGTGGTGATATTTAGGGCAGTCGTCTTAAGAAGAGCCTGGTTGACAGTCTGGTGGGTGGCCTGGTGGCCGACCAGATCAGGCCAGGGCCGTGGGCCAGATGTGCAGAGAGCTGCTCTCCTCACTTAGAGGGTATTAACCCTTCCCATCATGCATTTCTTGAGACTGTGTGTGTGTCGTGTCCCTTCCCTAGAATGAATGTGGTTTGACTTGCCAATCTTTCAAACTCAAATGTTCCATACAGTATAAAAGGGAGGAATGTTTAATGGTGGAAACTTAACTAAGAGGGAGCATCCATAACTGTAACTCACTAGGTAATAGGTTTTGATTTGACGGATGAGAACGGTCAGGTTCAGAATCCTCTGACTGGGGTCGTTGTTCACTTTGTTGATGCTCTGAAGAGTCGCTTTGGGGTTTCTGAGGAGAATGAAAACATTACAATAACGTTATAGCAACTTAATTACAACAACGTATTTCAGCTATAGCCACAAAGATGGTCAAGTGTTACCAGTGTGATCTCTGAAGGAAATGAAATGACATTACATATAAATGCTTTTTCTACAGCCACAGAGGTGGTGAGTTATGTGGTAAGCCAGGTGCTATAAAGATATAGTACATCTGGCTAAACTTGGCTTTAACTCCCATCAAACCTGCTTCTAGCTCTCTCTCTCTGTTTTCCCCTCTTTTTCTGCCCCATTACATCATTCCCTCTGTCAGGCTCATGGCATGATGAATTCACAGCCAAATGGTAGCTGCTCTCTAGCCATAGCATCAGCCTGCTCCACTCTAGCCTGCTCCCAGATCTGTTTGCTCAGTCTTTCTAACTCCTATGGTCCTTGACACGTGCGAGTTGGGAAGACAGCACAAACAGATCTGGGACCAGGCTAGCAACACTCCACTCAAGCACGTAAAAGAGTCCTCCCTTCACTCATCCACTCCCTTCCCAGCCATTTCATTTTCCCTAACGACTGACACAGTGACCTAAACCTATTTGGCCTCAGCCTCCTGTAACAGATAGGATGTACAACCTGTACCCATGGTTGTATTCATTAGGCAGCAAATGGAAGCAAACATTCCAAAACAGGGAAGGACTACCTGAATTGGTCCAATAAGAAACACACATTTTCGATTCCCGTTGCAAAATGTTTCACTACTGTGAGCCCTAATGAGGATGACCCCATAGTCTCCTGTAGGTCTCTGAGCCACTACTGTCTCCCTCCTGCCATCTGTCTCGCTCTCCACATAAAACTAAACACTATCAACAAGCCCCTAATCCAGAGGGTCTCCATGCAATCCAAGGGATTATCCTAAACCTAACCCACCGGCAGGCCCCAGCATTGTGTGTGTGTGTGTGTGTGTGTGTGTGTGTGTGTGTGTGTGTGTGTATTGTTTTTTAGCCAGACTGTGACAGACGCTCTTATCCCCAAGAAGACAGGATATATATATATATATATTTAAACCTCTAGTTATTTGGGTCCCTTCAAACATAACTTACATTAGTCCTAGATATTGATATTATAATAGACAGGTATCTCAGGTTCAGAACTAGGCTATATCTACCCATAATAAAAGTTGTTCTATGGGGTTATAGTGCCTTTTCATTGGACAACCTGGGTCTAACAAACCCCCAGCCACACTAATGACTGTCTATCAGAGGGGTCATCAGTTTGTGATGATTAGGTGGGTGATGATGATAATTCTCCCAGACATAAGGTACCCCAACAATAAGCTACTCAATAAGCTCTTGAAGACTTCCTTTAAGACTTTGATGGCTATGGACTTCACACAAAAACCTATTTTGTCCCAGATCTGTTTTGTAATGTCTTGTCAACTTCGTCGCTGTCATTGTCACATCAGCAATGGAGCTGGAAAGACTGCACGGAGTGATCTGGGACTGAGGCTCGACCTTTTCTGGAAACCAATTAGAAACGTTACAGTACATATTCTTGACCGAGACAGATAGACAACAATGAACTCCTTCAGAGCAAGTGAGCGACAAAGCACACACAGTTGTGCAGCATCGACTAGTTAACAAGAACTTCAGCAGCTCTGCACTGTATTAGTAACACTGTATTAGTAACAGCTGTATTAGTAACACTGTATTAGTAACACTGTATTAGTAACACTGTATTAGTAACACTGTATTAGTAACACTGTATTAGTAACAGCTGTATTAGTAACACTGTATTAGTAACACTGTATTAGTAACACTGTATTAGTAACACTGTATTAGTAACACTGTATTAGTAACAGCTGTATCCACTAGACTACACGCAGAAACAGACAAGGACACAACTTCATTCTGAAAACACAAAATGTCAGGCAGAATGACCCTAACCAACCCGGCACAACTCAAAGCTCTAAAAATAGCATTCCCAAAATGTGGCTAAATTCTGAGAGGACTGGAGTACAAACTGCTTAAGGGTTCTATCACTTTGTACATACATTTTTTTTTACATGAAGTTGGCAGCAGAACTCACTCTAATTATAGCATGCCCAAGTGGAGTCAAAATGGAGTCAAAACAGCCTGGTCCCAGATCTGTTTGTGCTCTTCCTAACTACACTGATGTCATTGTCACCAAACATGACAATGACCGACAAGGAGTTAGCATGATAGCAGAGAGACTGGCACTCAGATTATAGTCAAAATACAATTCAATTCAATTCAATTCAAGGGGCTTTATTGGCATGGGAAACATGTGTTAACATTGCCAAAGCAAGTGAGGTAGATATTATACAAAAGTGAAATAAACAATACAAATTAACAGTAAACATTACACATACAGAAGTTTCAAAACAATAAAGACATTACAAATGTTATATTATATATATACAGTGTTGTAACAATGTACAAATGGTTAAAGCACACAAGTTAAAATAAATAAGCATAAATATGGGTTGTATTTACAATGGTGTTTGTTCTTCACTGGTTGCCCTTTTCTTGTGGCAACAGGTCACAAATCTTGCTGCTGTGATGGCACACTGTGGAATTTCTCCCAGTAGATATGGGAGTTTATCAAAATTGGATTTGTTTTCAAATTCTTTGTGGATCTGTGTAATCTGAGGGAAATATGTCTCTCTAATATGGTCATACATTGGGCAGGAGGTTAGGAAGTGCAGCTCAGTTTCCACCTCATTTTGTGGGCAGTGTGCACATAGCCTGTCTTCTCTTGAGAGCCATGTCTGCCTACGGCGGCCTTTCTCAATAGCAAGGCTATGCTCACTGAGTCTGTACATAGTCAAAGCTTTCCTTAAGTTTGGGTCAGTCACAGTGGTCAGGTATTCTGCCACTGTGTACTCTCTGTTTAGGGCCAAATAGCATTCTAGTTTGCTCTGTTTTTTTGTTAATTCTTTCCAATGTGTCAAGTAATTATCTTTTTGTTTTCTCATGATTTGGTTGGGTCTAATTGTGCTGTTGTCCTGGGGCTCTGTGGGGTGTGTTTGTGTTTGTGAACAGAGCCCTAGGACCAGCTTGCTTAGGGGACTCTTCTCCAGGTTCATCTCTCTGTAGGTGATGGCTTTGTTATGGAAGGTTTGGGAATCGCTTCCTTTTAGGTGGTTGTAGAATTTAACGGCTCTTTTCTGGATTTTGATAATTAGTGGGTATCGGCCTAATTCTGCTCTGCATGCATTATTTGGTGTTCTACGTTGTACACGGAGGATATTTTTGCAGAATTCTGCATGCAGAGTCTCAATTTGGTGTTTGTCCCATTTTGTGAAATCTTGGTTGGTGAGCGGACCCCAGACCTCACAACCATAAAGGGCAATGGGCTCTATGACTGATTCAAGTATTTTTAGCCAGATCCTAATTGGTATGTTGAAATTTATGTTCCTTTTGATGGCATAGAAGGCCCTTCTTGCCTTGTCTCTCAGATCGTTCACAGCTTTGTGGAAGTTACCTGTGGTGCTGATGTTTAGGCCGAGGTATGTATAGTTTTTTGTGTGCTCTAGGGCAACGGTGTCTAGATGGAATTTGTGGTCCTGGTGACTGGACCTTTTTTGGAACACCATTATTTTGGTCTTACTGAGATTTACTGTCAGGGCCCAGGTCTGACAGAATCTGTGCAGAAGATCTAGGTGCTGCTGTAGGCCCTCCTTGGTTGGTGACAGAAGCACCAGATCATCAGCAAACAGTAGACATTTGACTTTGGATTCTAGTAGGGTGAGACCGGGTGCTGCAGACTGTTCTAGTGCCCGCGCCAATTCGTTGATATATATGTTGAAGAGGGTGGGGCTTAAGCTGCATCCCTGTCTCACCCCACGACCCTGTGTGAAGAAATGTGTGTGTTTTTTGCCAATTTTAACCGCACACTTGTTGTTTGTGTACATGGATTTTATAATGTCGTATGTTTTACCCCCAACACCACTTTCCATCAATTTGTATAGCAGACCCTCATGCCAAATTGAGTCGAAGGCTTTTTTGAAATCAACAAAGCATGAGAAGACTTTGCCTTTGTTTTGGTTTGTTTGGTTGTCAATTAGGGTGTGTAGGGTGAATACATGGTCTGTTGTACGGTAATTTGGTAAAAAGCCAATTTGACATTTGCTCAGTACATTGTTTTCATTGAGGAAATGTACGAGTCTGCTGTTAATGATAATGCAGAGGATTTTCCCAAGGTTACTGTTGACGCATATTCCACGGTAGTTATTGGGGTCAAATTTGTCTCCACTTTTGTGGATTGGGGTGATCAGTCCTTGGTTCCAAATATTGGGGAAGATGCCAGAGCTAAGGACGATGTTAAAGAGTTTTAGTATAGCCAATTGGAATTTGTTGTCTGTATATTTGATCATTTCATTAAGGATACCATCAACACCACAGGCCTTTTTGGGTTGGAGGGTTTTTATTTTGTCCTGTAACTCATTCAAGGTAATTGGAGAATCCAGTGGGTTCTGGTAGTCTTTAATAGTTGATTCTAGGATTTGTATTTGATCATGTATATGTTTTTGCTCTTTATTCTTTGTTATAGAGCCAAAAAGATTGGAGAAGTGGTTTACCCATACATCTCCATTTTGGATAGATAATTCTTCGTGTTGTTGTTTGTTTAGTGTTTTCCAATTTTCCCAGAATTGGTTAGAGTCTATGGAGTCTTCAATTACATTGAGCTGATTTCTGATGTGCTGTTCCTTCTTTTTCCGTAGTGTATTTCTGTATTGTTTTAGTGATTCACCATAGTGAAGGCGTAGACTCAGGTTTTCCGGGTCTCTATGTTTTTGGTTGGACAGGTTTCTCAATTTATTTCTTAGATTTTTGCATTCTTTATCAAACCATTTGTCATTGTTGTTCATTTTCTTCGGTTTTCTATTTGAGATTTTTAGATTTGATAGGGAAGCTGAGAGGTCAAATATACTGTTAAGATTTTCTACTGCCAAGTTTACACCTTCACTATTGCAGTGGAACATTTTACCCAGGAAGTTGTCTAAAAGGGATTGAATTTGCTGTTGCCTAATTGTTTTTTGGTAGGTTTCCAAACTGCATTCCTTCCATCTATAGCATTTCTTAATGTTACTCAGTTCCTTTGGCTTTGATGCAACCAAGTTAAATAGCCTATTATTACGTCATTTCTCTCGATATTAGCATGGATGACCACAGCAACATTATGAGCAACATTGTAGCTTGCTGTCAGATGAGCAGAAGTGGTTGATAAGCCAATCATTGACATGGGCTACTGGGTCAAAATGTGTCAAATTCCAGCTACACTGTTTTATCTGGACAGTGCTGCTCATTAACTTGGATTAGGCTACACCAGGCCGGCATAGAGCCAACTTCCTTATTGGCTGCAGTGCATAGGGCAAAATGTGCAACTAAACAAAACAAAAACAGACAAAACTTACATTTGAATCATGATCTTGTTCAAAACTACCCCATCCAGTAACTCGGAATAATCCAATGTCATGTTCCCATCGTTTTGCCCAAATGTCTTCACCTAAACAAAACAAAAAATAAAAACTTATTAATAGGAAAATCAACGCCAAGGACATTTAACATAGCTACATGTTTAATATGCAGAAGGGTACTTACCCAAATGACAAGCGGGCTGAGCATAAATTGCTCCAGATGGGGAAGAAAAACCTCGCTTTCCATCTTGATCGATGTCCTTGATGATTGATCGATCCTTTATCAGCAAAACATATTGGATTTGATGATGACTTCTGTAGACGTCAAAAGAGAGATCGTTTGCTTGATAAACACAGAACACTCTTTATTCAAACAGTCGTCCTATCCCTAGAGGTGAATGAAACGCAGGACACAGCCACTGTCATTGTGGAAAAGCCTGCAGCATTTCTTGTGGTCGGCAGGGATCCCGTCGCTTTAGTAAAACTATTTGAGAATTCAAGTAGCTCCCTGCTGCAGCCGCAGTGAGACTGCATAATAGTCATGTGCGCACTTTTGTCGCTAGTACACAATCTAACATGCTACATCATTTGTTTTGAAAAGATGTCGATATGTAGCCGTGGACACGCATTGTTCAAAAAAAATTCCATTGGCATTTCCCCCGCAAATATATTATGTCACCTACATCCCTTGGAAGGTCCATTCCCTGCTGCTGCAAAGGCATCTGCAAGCAGTCAGGTGCCACATACCTAACGTTACCTCCCTCTTTCTCTCCACTCCTCACTCTCTTTCCCGTACAAAAACACATGCACGCGCGTATCAGTATCCACCAGCTACAATTTGACGTTTTGTTGCGGACACTCAACCTACGAGTGATGCAGTGCCGGGAAAGTTGCTACCTACACTAAGTGCAAAAAAGTTACAATGATCTCTCACTCTGAATACGTTGTATCTTTGCAACCGTCCGTATCTTTGTCATGACAAAACGAAACTGATAACATACTAACCTCAGTCAAACCATCGCACATCCCTGATGCCACCACCCATATCAAATAATCCCGAGTTGGTGCTAATCCGCGAGAGCAAAAAGTGCTAATAGAGCTGTCTAAAATATCTTTGACCTTAATCTGTTGCCATGACAACGGCACCCGCCCACCCCACCCTTTCCATCCTCTCCTCATCGCTGGGAGGGGCAGGTCCTTTTTCATCACAAAGCGACCGTAAGCAACACATAACGCTAAAGCAACGCAACACTTCACTAGAAGAAGCAGGAATAGAAATCAAGTTTCCCATTCCATATCACCACCATAGGCTACATAAAGGCTATTCCATAATAACAAAATACAATTTGGACAGAAAAAGAGCAAACATGGTATAATGCAAATTGAGGGGATACATAAACCGCAATCCAAATCCAAACCAAAAAACTATCAAACGATATGCCCCATTATATGTTTATAGCAATTTACAACACGAGTAAACCTAGGTGTAATTTCAACAGGAATAGTCTATAATAAAACTTACTAAAAAGGTTGATATCAAACTTTGCGGTGAACATACAACTAACTGAACATGAAAAAGTAATTCTCATCTCTCATTGAATCCATTTACACAGTGTCAACCCAGAGCCATTTGGTATCTAATATAATACTATAGCACCATCACGTGTTCAAAATAAGTACTACCACACTCCTGATGTTGCTTCATGTGGTGCCCGACCCGAACGCAAGGCACGTGCCCTGGGCCCCCGACCTCCAGGGGGCCGACAACCAAATTAATATTACACAACTATTTTTGTGTTGGGGGGGGGGGGGGGGGGGGGGGGCTTGGAGGCCGGGGTGGCCCCATATAGCTATGATAGCAACATCTGGGGTGCCCCCCCCCAAAAAAAAAATACAGCCCTGATGGGGATAACAGCCCTGGTGGGAAAAGTAAGCCCCATGATTCATTTTCCTACACTTTTCCCCTTTACTAGGCCAAAGTGGTGGCCATTACATCCTTTGTTTTTCTGCTACTTCCGGTTGGAATTGTTTCAGAACAGTGGAAATAAGGATGAGGTATCGTTTTTATTACAGTCAAGTATAAAATAAGTTCACATTATATTATGGATCAACAAGGCGAAACTGTATCATAAATATATCATAAATATAGTGTACATTCCATGTATTTTAATGAATCATTCCTACTTACATGGGCCTACTGGCTTCTGTATAATGATATTCTTCTGTTCTAGGTTAAATTATCCTCTTGTCCTTGAGCGTGTGTGTACTGAGAAGGGGGGGGTGGGGGGGGGGGGGATTTTGGCAGTTCCCCCAAAAGGCATGCCATGCAATTGCACACAGGTAACATCCTACCAGTTATATTGTCATTTGTTTATATGACAATAAGTCTACAAGGAGAGGTCGTCTCCATGTAAGCATGTGAATTATAATTAAGGCAAAGCATTTTATGTTTACTATGATTTTTTTAGTGGTTATATGGATTATTATAAAAGGTTAAAATACTGAGGTATTCTTGTCAAACTGAATGCATATTCAAACAATACAAAATGCATATATACTTCAGTGTGTGTAAATGTAGAGGTCCTGAAAAAAATGACACCATTAGAATAGTCTTTTATGTTCAACCTCCATGCCGCTCATGCGTATAATAATGCATATAATGGTCCACATAACCAGATTTGTGCATCTTCAGGATAATCCATATTTGGCCGTCATCAAACATGGGGTGTATTCATTAGAACACACCACAGCAAACCGCAGCAAAACGTGACAAGTTAAAGGGAAAGTTGTGCTGATAGTTTATTAATAGGGTTCGTTAGACTCATTCCAGGTCTCTTTGCCCTCCTTGTTATCCGTCAGACTCTTGACCTCTGGTTGTTGTGGAGGTTCCTGTATTTGCTACCCTCTGGAGTCCTATTACTGGCCTGTAGGGTTTTAGCGTAGCGCGAATGCCAGTCTCTCTCGAATACAGCCTTCACCTGTTCCAGGATTGTGGCGCCCCTCTCCTTGAGAGTTTGTGTTGGTTTGATGACGAGTCCGGTCCCAGCGTTATAGGCAAACTCACTCCCCACCCAGTCGTGATTACCTGAGGAAATAGAGGCAGCGCACATCAGATATCATACCATTGTGCCCTGAGCAAGGTACTGCATTTCAAACTAGCTCTAGGGAGTGCTGAACTGTGGCTGACTCTTTGCTCCTCTCCAAAATGTGTGTGTGTGTGTGTGTGTGTGTGTGTGTGTGTGTGTGTGTGTGTGTGTGTGTGTGTGTGTGTGTGTGTGTGTGTGTGTGTGTGTGTGTGTGTGTGTGTGTGTGTGTGTGTGTGTGGGGAGGTGGGGGTTAAGAGTAAAGGATAATACATATTGTATGTCTTCTCCGTATAAATAATTGTATAATCAATGATACAGTAGATTCCCAGTGACATCTGAATCACTGACCTATGTACACAGCACTGTCGGTCACCATGTACTTATTGTGGTTGATTCCTGGTTGACTATTGGCCATTTGCTCCCTCCTGCTAAAAAACTTCTGCAGGAATAGAAGATTAAAGTCATAAAAACAAATTGATTTCCACCGCAATAGAGGCAACGCTAGTGCACTGTACGGCTTCAAGTTGCTTTAAAACTCAACGAGCCATCACACATCTGAATTCCTGAGCCACTTCAATCTGAAAGGAATATTACAGTCCAAGATCAATGTTTTTAGACCTCACAAGTAGTCTAATGTCGAGATGAAGTCACCCACACCATTGATTGTGTAAAACCAGCGAGAGTACATGGTATTTTGGAGTGTATTATACAGTACATCTCTTTAATAGGCATTTCACAGTCTTTCTTTTCATTCACTCACCACTTCTAGGGAGCAGTTGGCCAGCTCCATGCACAGTGACTTGAGGGACATAATGAAGTTAAAGGTGAGCGGGTGGGTCTGCTTCCAGAAACTAATTAGCATACGAACTTTGACCCCTCTCAGGACCACAGCCTCACGTATCATCTCATCGATAGGAGACCAGTATCTGTGTCGATGGAAGGGTCACAAAGTTACAGGAAATGAGATGCACAGCAGAGTACCACAGGGTCTTAGAAGAACACTTTTAGCTAACACCTTCAGCCACAATCCTTCATTTGTGTTTCAGCCAATGGCACCCCTGCCACTTGGTTTGCTAAAAAGCTGAGGGTTTGGGCTCTCAAATTCATAAATCAAGGCACGGATGCAAACTATGGTTGCACTCCGATTGCAGAATGCAGAAAGTATAGCTACAGCTTTTATGACATATATTATGTCATTGGTCCGACTATAATGAGCACATTGTGAATAGATGAATAGGCTCATTATCGGATATTGAGAAGCATCACCTTGAAACTAAAGACCCTCCAGACCTTCTGATGAGTAGGGGAAGGTAGTCTGTGACAGAGATGTAGATGAACAACTTGGCGTCCTGCATCACATGCTGTATGACATCTATGTCCTTGGCCCGATCCTTAGGACAGAAGAGGTCAGGAGAGGTCTGAGGAGGGAAGGAAGGAACCAAGAAAGGAATCATAATTAAGATGAGAACACACATTCAAATGATTCAATTTGACTTGTGTTGATTGCAGGTTATATTAAAGACTGTCAACTATTTCAATAAGTAGAGCGTCAACGTTTCATAGCTTCACTTTATTACTGCCTTCTATGTGACAGCCAAAGCCCTCTTTTAGCCTATATTTCACACTTTCAAAACAAAGGTTATTTTCCAAATTCCCATTTCAAGCAGTCTCAATATTTAATATAGTCTGAGACGTGGGGGGGAGTAGCGGGCGAAACGAGGACGGACATAACCCCAACATGCGTCATTGTCAGAAGTGAGCTGAGTGGAGCGGAGGCAGAGGAGGAGGGCAAGGTTTGCCAACAGCAGCATCACAGTAGGACGCCATACCATCATTACTTCCTGTTACGATGATGAATATATTCTCTGTAGCTGATCAACATATCATCCCTAGGGGGATGGAGAGATTCATTACTGTCAAATTAGAACGGAGACATTTCATTCGTTTCTCTGCGTAACATTTACATGATTAATCACCCGGATGGGTGTCGGTTTAATAATTGATAAAGCAATCTGTTATGGGTGTCATAATGTTTTGTAAAGCTTTTGTCCATCTAGTTCAGAACATTCTAGGGTACAAGAACATTTTGTAAATATCAGCTGCCTGGTCAAGTAATAAGATGTCTAGTAAAACTGTTTCGGGGTAGGGTTAGTTATGGTTAGGGCTAGTTATGGTTAGGGCTAGTTAGGGTTAGTTAGGGTTAGGGTAAATTAGGATTAGTTAGGGTTAGAGTAAGTTAGGATTGGTTAGGGTTGGTTAGAGTTAGTTAGGGCTATGGTTAGGGTAAATTAGGGTAAATTAGGATTAGGGTTAGTTAGGGTTAGGGTTAGTTATGGTTATTCTACTCCATTTCAACAAGAGTGTAGAAACATAACTCCAAAACTCCTATAGCAAGACAATATTATGGTTTGTAGACCAGTGGTGGCTGGTGTCACTATACATCGGAGGACAGGCTCATTGTAATGCCTGGGATGGAAGAAATGGAACGCAGCCCATCTGCCAATTCCTCCCTCCACCAGCCTCCACCGATCTGCTCTATGTAATACATAGTACATAATAACAAATCCTCACCGACACATAAGCGGTAACCTCTGTATCATTGAGGTACAGCGTTACGGGGCTGTCCTTGCCGTAGAGGGCCGTGACTCTCTTGGACCAGATAGAAGGGATGTAGTCTCTGTACTGGAGCTGCCAGTAAAAGGAGAAGACCCTATGGAGGTCTATAGCCAGACAGCTGCAGTTATAAACCATCACCCCCAACTCCTTCCTCTGTGGAGAGATGCAGGGAAGAGACAGAGGGAGAGGAGGAGGCAATGTGGTTAACTGTCTGGTTATTAAAGAGAGAATGAGTGTGTTGACTGGACGGCTGAGGGACTCCTCAGACTAGATATGCACTATAAGTGAATACTTGTCTGATGAAAACATTGTTTGTTTCAGTGTATTGTGTTTGTGGACTATATACCTGTTTAGTTCAGCTGACAAAGACTGCTGACAGCTCATTATTGCATGTACAGGACCTTGAGAAATTTCTGTTCTCTGCTGACATTTCTGCTAGAGTGTGTAGATTTCTGTTATCTTGCACGGTGTGTGTGTTTGGTTGTGTGTGTGTGGTTGTGTGTGTGTGTGTGTGTGTGTGTGTTGACTCCTCATTGGCCAATATGTTAATTACATTCAATGGGAGTTCTACCACCAGCTGGCATTAGGGCATGAAAGTGCCAGGTAATCACTTCTCTAATCACTAATGGACTAGATCAGGGTTTCCCAAACTCGGTCCTGGGGCCCTCACTGGGTGCACGTTTTGGTATTTGCCCTAACACCACACAGCCGATTCAAATAATCAAAGGTTGATGATGAGTTGGTTATTTGAATCAGCTGTGTAGTGTTAGGGTAAAAACCAAAACATGCACCCACGGGGACCCAGGACCGAGTTTGGGAAACCCTAGTCTAGAACTGGTACCTTGGACAGTGATCTCCAGTCCATGCTGGCACTGCCAATGAACACGTGCTTCCTATCAACAACCCAGAAATTGGAGTGCAGTCCGCCTCTGGTCAGAGCTGACATATTCACAAAGCGAACCTCGGCACCTGCAGGGGGAAAATGAAGTCAGGGAAGAAGAATATTTTGTTGTCCATTTTCTTGGAGAGAATGGAAATGGGTCTTTTTGCCTAATCAGCCCACAGGGACGGCCTCAGTGTAGAACCCCAGGAGCAGATTAGAAGGGAGCAGTAAAGTGCCTTGCTGAAGGACACAACCTCCAGACAAACATTTAGGCTACTAAAGCCCTGTTTCTATTGCCCCTTAAATCACGTCCACATTGGAGAAGAAAGGCCAACGTGGCCTGTGGCTGACAGAAAGACGTACAGGCAGCCTTGGAGGCAGGAGGCAGCCCAATTTGACAAGGAAGCAGTTAAGTTGGATCCATTTGCACATTCATGTTGTTTGACCTTGTGGACTCAAGTTTGCCGGAGAGCTCAAGGAGTGAGATTGGAGCTCCTACTGTGATGGATGTTATATAAAATGTTGTATAAACTGGGTGGTTCGAGCCCTAAATGCTGATTGGCTGACAGCGGTAGTATATCAGACAGTATACCACGGGTATGACAAAATGTTACATAAAGTGCTGTATCTGCTTTCCTTAAGATAAATATGAGACACTGTAGCCTACAGACGTAGGGTCTAAATTTGAGTAAGTTTGCTACAGCAGGAAAATAATCCTGCAGCAAGAGGAAATTTGAATTATTATGTGGATTATAATTCATGGACATTTCTGTAGGGGTTGATATATTTTTTGTTAGGGCAAATCAAGTCTGAATTTTCAATGTGGAAATGATCGATTTTAGAAGCCTTTTAAAAACTCAAATACACTACAAGTTTGCATTTCTGCCGTGCAGGAAAATTCTCAACAACAAAATAGTTATTCAATTAAGCTCTTACATCTGTATGCATAATTGGGCACACACAGTACTATAGGCCATCAATGAATAATACATTGCTGTTTTTATATATTATGTGGAGTGATATGAATGAAGTGTCACTTACCATGCTCTGTTAGTTTCTGCAGTTCAGCAGAGTCTGTGAGACTGCTGGCAATCTTCAATTTAACCTCCCGAGTCTTGAGGTTGAGCAGTCTCTGGAACAGAAGCTGGCCCTGAGACATAAAAGGATATGTACAGTATGAATGTTATTGTTCCCTTTGCTCTGTGAATGTCCTTATCCAAAGACTGTTGCAGGTTTTGTGTGGCTTAGTATCAATTTCTGCTGCTGGGCGCACTGCTGATATAATGGAATAGCACTTTGCCAAAGTAGAACATTTGTAGAACGGTCCATAGTTTTATAGTTTGCGATATATGATGATGAAGAAGAAGAAGTAGAAGAAGATGAAGAAGTAGCAGTGCCAATCTTGTCACATGATACCTGTTTGCCAGAGTTGGGCCATGTCTCTTGGTCCCATGAGTTGAGGTTCCAGACGGGAGATACCACCTCCACTGAGTGCTTGGCCTGGTCCAACAGGCTGTTGAGGCCTGTGGAGAGGGGCACGTGGGTTGTACCATCTATGGAAAGGGGGAGGTCCTCCGGAATGTTCTCCACAAGGACAATGCTGATGAGAAAGCATACAGTTTTAATCATAAAAAGTATTATGCAGACATCTATGGCCTATGTTTATGATAGCATCTTAGGGCCTTGGAAGATTCTGACTCCTGTCAGTTATGACAATGTTGTAGGCATGTAGATTTACTTGTTACAGATAGGTAGTCCTGCAGACTGTTTAGGACCTTTGTAATGACTTTCATTTAGCTAGCGCAAGTATTTGGTTCTGGGTTCCTTGATTATAGTTCCTGTACCTCTTACCGACAGTGTCTGTTACAGTTCTCTTCTGTGATTCCGTCCTCGTCCTCCCCCCAGACGTCTACAGCGGAGAAGGTGAGAGCCACCAGCACAGCGAAGCAGCACAGCAGAGCAAAGATGGCGATGCACTTCTGCTGAGACTGGAAGACAGGGAGGAACACACATCATGATTGTGTTCATTAGACACCAAACGGAAGAAAATAGAATGAAATATGGATGACTAAAGTGGACTTCTGTTGGGACTGAAAGACACAGAGAAAAACAAAACACATCAAATCAGGGTTGTGTTCATTAGGCAGCAAACAGACTGAAACATGGACGGACAGCCTGGACTTGTCCAATGAGAAAGGGTAATGTTTGTTTTCTGTTGCAAAATACTTAGATATGGTGTGCCCTAATGAATACGACCCTGGAGTTATCCAATAGGTAACACAAATACTTGTTTTCCATTGTAAAATAATTTAAAACGTATGCCCTAAAGAACATTATCCACATCAACCCAGTAATCAGTTGTAACGTTTCCTGAGTGTAATTAAAAGGAACCTCAATGGGGATATTGAATGCACCTCAACCTAAATCTCAATCTGTCCCCTTGTAATTTGTTTACATCCCAGATTATGACTAATAGAAATGCAGCCAAGGGAGCAAAACTGACAACTAACTGTTTTTGAAAGGAACCGCAATGGATTTATTAAATGCACCTCAATCTCTTCTTTCCTGATTAGGACTAATCTCAGCCAAGAAGCAAAACTGACAAGATTAACTGTTGACAAGTCCATTAGTTCTCAGGTGTTACACAACAAGAAAATCATCCTCCATTAGATTTGTATATCAATCATCAATACAATTGATCAGCAGTCAGGATTTTACGAATCAATAACCCAAATAGAACGTCATTGGACTGTGTAGTCAGACATCAGATGTGACAAAGGAAGGTATGTTCCATACTTAAAGCAGGCATTGAGTGTGTGTGGCCGGACAGTGGAAGTAATCAATTCTCATTGGAGGCTGCGGAGCACATTTCCTCGGCTGCAATCCTCCGGTGGCTAGCTCCAGGCATTCCAAATGAATGGGCTGAGAATGGACGATGCTAGCTTAGAGTCTAATGGTAATATATTGAATATTGATGGTGGATGTCCTATTCTAGAGATCCTGCCATCCTCCCACACACGATACAGTACATGCTGTAGTGGAACACTTGAGTTTAGGTTGGAGAGGGAAGGCTGTTATAATGCTCTATTGCATGGCATTTGAAAACAAAGAATTACAATTTTATATTGTGTCACATTTTGACTTGAGGAAAGCTGAACTAGGCCCCATCTCTTTGATAGTCACGACACTTGGCAAATTGGTTCCTTATGAGTTGAAATCATTTCAAATACTTGACCTGTGTCTGATGATTGAGCTTGCCTAGCTAAATGGAACTAATAGAATAGTCCTGAAAATTCTCAGCCACAAAGAGTGATCAAATGAAGATCCTACATCTGTAGGGGTCTTGTACTATATGGTCAGTTTTGAATGAGGATGGAGGGATCACAAGTCATTAATGAAATGTGCATATGGTCCATGGATTCCTTTTCCCTGGGGACCAGCACACACACGGCCAATATCTCTCAAATCCTACTTTATGCTAAGAAGAAGCTGAGGGGACAAGTGAAGTGGAACAGTCTTCCTGTAATGAATACACAGGGAGAAAAAGGTGTAGATTCATGATCAGAGCACGGCAGGTGTTTATTTCGCCTTCGTAGAAGGCAGGAATCGTGGTCAAAGGCAGGCAATGGTCATTAACAGGCAGGAGAAACAAAACTAGTACCGATGGCTATAACTGGTTCTCACAAACGAGATAGGAAAAGGCTTAGTAGAGTCAAAATGAACAATACCTCACAAAGGCACAAACAGAATGAACTGAACTAAATAAGGAGCTGATGAGACCAGGTGAGAAACGAACACAGGTGAAATCAATGAACAAAAATGAAAGACAGGGCTACGTTCAAGAACACAACAAAACAGAACACAAGGTTGACTAAGAAAATAAATACAGAACCTTACACTTCCAAACCAAAATGAAGGCAAATTTGATTCACAGTAAAACTATGTTTAAAGGAAAGAAAGAAGGAAAACACTGTTCTATTGAAGTTAAAGAACAGGGGCTTAGGTATGTAGGGCTTTTCTACAGCTGCCCTACGCCCGCCTGCTTTGTTCAGGCGCATCAGAGCTGAAAGGATTTTATTAAACCTTAAACCAGCTACTTTGCTGTATTGCGACCGTGTGTGACTGTGTACTACTTTTGGTGTCTTTTTTTGTTTGTTTACAATCCTTACTTAGTGCAATGTATGTATTGTAACACTATGTGTAGTAGATGTAAATTACATGTGTAATAGTATAAGGGGCGCAACTTATTATATATTTTTTTGTATATATTTTTTTTTACCCAGTCAGATAAACACTCTAAACAGCCTACCCGACCACTCGGAGGCGTCCGCATGGTCCTAAAGCACGACGTTGCCTCGTTTTGTATCACATTCCAATGATAAAACTGGGAGGACAAAAATGCAAATACAGAATGTTAGGGGGGGGGACATGCCCCAGTGAAAGTTACGCCCCTGAGTGTAAGTATCTATTTTATACAACAGTATTGTGTCTTGAAGACACATCCCCTTGAGGGACAGTAAAGATAACATTTTTCTTCTTCCTTCTCCTAGTGGGTTTGATGTATGTCGCTTTAATTGAGGGCCAAGTCAATGTGGTCAATGGTCAGAATATAGATCTCTCTTCTGACAGGTATCCTCAAGAAGTCCCCATTTTCTTTCTTCATTTAAAAGTGCTGCCGGCAGTTCTGTTTTGCTTAGCTCGCCACGACTGTTGACGGCGCCTGTATCAGTGTTGCGCTGTGTGTGGCTGTCACCATCACATTATCTATTCTCTTTCTCTCTTTTTATCTCCCATTTTGAATTTGAATCAACATCCTCCCTTGGCCCCTGCCAGCTTGTCTACTGTCTTTGGGTGAGGGAGCTTTGCCCTGAATCCTTCTTCCACAACTGTAGTTTTTTAAGATTCTATGTAGTCAAGAATTTGCCACCATTACAATCAATTAAACTTCTGACAGCTAGATTTAGTATTTTCATCACCATCCCTCTCTGGCCCCTTGTCAGCTTGTTTAGTGGCTTTGGGTGAAGGAGCAGTGCACATTTTCATCTTTTTCCAGTAGCTGTTTAAAACTTCAAGCAGTCAGAAATGTACCATCATTCACAACCTATGAAACTTTTGCCAGTGAAGCAAAACAAAGAATTGTCGAAGTCAGAAAAAACAATACAACTTTTGACAGCTAGTGAAGAGTCACTCCTCAGTCCACATAGAAAAATATTGTCAAGTCAATTTCAAACCCGGTCCATCATCTACTCTCCGCCCTGTCTGTCTCGAGCGATCATGCGGAAAGAAGGAGAAACAGCCCGGATGCACTTTGCACTCGTCTGTCGCGCCAAGGGAACGAGGGAACCGCTCCTCCCTTCAATTAATTTAGCCGAGTCAAGGACCTCGCCACGTTTCGCTGGGGTTAATACCCATGGGGAAATTCATCCGCAACAAATACAAGCCAGACCTGTCAGATAAATGAACAGATTTCACAGAAACTATCCCGGCATAAACCCAGAATGACATTTTCTGGTATCATTTTTAATTCCACAGCAAAATGTTATTTATTTATATAATTTAA